>NC_143534.1:5457429-5614929 GCF_031878675.1 Megascapheus bottae
TAAAGGAACAACGGAAACGATAGAATTCATCAAGGAGAAAAAGAAGGATGTTGTCATGATTTGAAGTAAATAATTCTTTAAAGAATACTCAAAGAGCACCTAGTATTAAAAAACAGACAAATGACAGGGTACCAGTGGCTCACACCTGTAATCCTACCTGCTCAGGAGCCGTCAAAGCCAGTCCAGGCAGAAAAATCTGTAAGTCTCTTATCTCCAATTAACTGGAAGTAGTGCTGTGGCTTAAAGTGGTAGAATTGTTAGCCTTGAGCTGAAGTGCTCAGGCAAAGTGCTACAGCCCAGAATTCAAGGCCCATGACTGACCAAAAAAAAGACAAAATGAACTTTGTCAATAACTTTCACCAAAATATACCACTAATATGTTAAGAAGAGAAAACATTTTCATGGGAAAGATAAATTTAATTTATACAGTGCAAGATATGAATAGCCAGCACTCACATATATTAACATGTTATATATGTCACTATGTGTGTCATATATATCTATATATGCCAATATGTTTACAATTACTTGTATAAATATGTACATACAAATAACCACGGAATCAAGCAATCCCATAGAAATACTGACTATAGAACTGAGCAAATCCTTCACAGAAGGGAATATAACTAGCTAATAAGCATATAAAATTCCCTCCTCTAAATTAGTCAAAGGCAAATACAACTGAAGTTCAAATGGGATTTCAGCATGCACCAATCACAATTGCTACATTTCAAATTGCCTGATTTCAGTGTCATGGATTGGACTAAACTATGTTCAACTTAAACTTTCAGTGACTGCTTATGGAAACGCCAGTGTAGCTAACCACTGTGCATGGTGGTCTCCTATACAGTGTAACAACTATAACAACAACAAAACATACCTGACAGTATCACTTGTAATTTTCTTCCTAGGAAGTCAACCAAAATAAAGATGGATATGGATATGGATATATAAAACATATGTGTAAGAATGCTTACAGTGATAGTCCTCATAATAACACTAGAGGTGGTTTGTGAACTCTTTAAACAACCTATATTTTCCATTTTGTTCAAATCATGTAGGTTTGAGGGTATCTAAAAATCTAGAATTATTTCTTAAATAACGAAAGGCTACCACTATGAGTCATGGATAAAGTTGAGCGTTGTCTTGAACCTCTGAGCAGGTGCCATTGGTAAAGATGGTCCATACCTCCTCAACTCTTCTGGAATTTGAGCTACTGAGTCTGACCACCTTGAACAGGTTTACACATTGTCATAGTTATATTTCTTATTAAAGTATTTTAAGAATATCTTTGACCCCTTCCATGAAGTTATAACCATTGACATTAAATTAAAAAAAAAATCAAAACCTCCTTGCAGTAGTAGAATGAGCTGTACTATGGCAAGCTGAATACGAGCTGTGAGGGAATTGTAACTTTATAGCATTCACCAGTCACTACACACTTAAGTCATTAACTTGCTGAATATTTGGGGACAGCTCAACTATGAGAAATAGTACAGGAGCCAAGGAGCCAGTACTCTCGCTCATATTAATTGCATTTGATTAATATGATGAAAAATATCATTAAATAATTTTAATGCAGGTGTGTGGATTAAAGCTACTGGAGAGCTTTCATGACATAAACATTGACAAATGATGTGCATGTTTCAGTTTGTATAAGCAATTAATCTGATGTGCTGCATTAAAGTTAATTATTGCACTCATATTTACATGGCTGGCTCAAAATATACCCGACGATGAACATACTGCCTTGGCACAAAATTATTTTTAACATATTATGTATTTAACATACATCAAGCTTAAAGAGAGGGAATCAGAGCAGAATTTTAATTCATTTTTTTCAGGTTAAGCTGGCTATTTTTAATGTAGTTTCCACTAGTTCCTTTTCCTTTTAATGACATCTGAACAAATCTTTGTCCTCATGTTAAAGTAAGTAAATAAACAAATAAATAACAAAGACTAGAGTTTGTGAGGCTAGCCATGTGTTTGATGAACATATCTACTGCACCAAAGTATAAATAATAACAGACACTAAATTATTATTATACTTTTACAAATATTTACTAGATTAGCTGCCTTTATGTTTAAGATTAAGTAAAACGTTATGCATATAGGTACATATGTATATGTACATATGGCTATAATTGCAAGCAATCATGAGTCTGAGTGTTCCAACCCCAATACTAGCAATATAATGATAATAATAACTTCAATAAGTGTCAGAGTAACAGTAACGGAAGTGCTCTTTTCACTCTGGACATTGTGTAGATAATTTCTATAGATCATATAATGAAGGTATTTATTATATTTTCTCTAATATAGTTAATAATAAGGAAGCTTAATTTGTATCAGGCCAATATAAGCTTGAATACTAGTGAAGGAAATTCTGACAAAATAATCTTCATAGGATACAAATGTCACAATCTGTATGAAACAACACATTCATGCCAAGGCATGAGTAATTATAATGTGCATCATTTTTCTCCCAGTCATTCTCATGTATGCTTTCAAAACTTAACTCCTGCAGTAAGATGAAAGTGAAGTGGAATGAAATCCATTGTGAAACATTTGTAAAACCTGAGACCGAGCAAATAAATAGATGAGCAGACAACCAGATTAACAATGGTTAGCATTTATTTGTTTCATTAATTTCTGTTCATCTATTGCTTCTTTGATATGGCGTCTGGTAGAGAATCACTTAATGTACTCTTTATGTTATCACGGGATATTTATTCTTGTTTAGCATTATTCCATTTTATTCCTTGTTATCTTTCCAGCTCTCTCATGTGAAATTCCACACTTCTCTCCATGTACTGTCAACATTTTCCAATGGATTTTTAAAAATACATTAAGCATCATTGTTCAGAAATCTCAGCCTCATAACCACAATATCTGCAGTATCTCCACATGGTGTAGTTTACTGATCATTTTGTCTCTGAAAAAATATTTTTTCTGTTTTGCTTATTATTTCTAAATATATACCAGATAGTACATGTGAAACAAGAATACAGAGATAAATATTATTTATAATGAGACATAAAATTCAGTTTCAAGAAAAAATATAACATTAGTTCTGAGGAAATATAATTTTCCCAGGCTTCATATGAGCCAGAGCAAAACAAACACATTTGTTTGCAAATGTAATACACCTCCTCCAGAAGCAATCTCAAAGAATGGTCAATGTAGAATGCTGGTGTATTCAGTATTTTCCAAAAAGATAGAACAAAGGTGGTCTTCTTTAGAAAGGAAATTGTGGGAAGGCAACTTCAAGGAGAGAGATGAAGGGAGTAATATTTCTTTGCAGCTATTTCTGCTGCCACCCCTGTGCTAAGAATTGCCCCAGTAAAGGAGAATTGCCATTTTTTTTTTTTGCCAGTCCTGGGCTTGAGCTTAGGGCCTGAGCACTGTCCTTGGGTTTTCTCAAGGCTAGAGCTCTACCACTTGAGCCTCAGCACCACTTCTGGCTTTTTTCTGTGTATGTGGTACCAAGGAATTGAACCCGGGTCTTCATGCATGCTAGGCAAGCACTTTAACCACTAGGCCAAACTCCCAGCCTGAGAATTGCCATTTCTGCAAACAAGCAGAGGATAGGGAGGGGCTTTCACTCTGCTTGCTGTTTTCACATTGCTATAAGCTCAGAATTAGCTTGGATGTTATAAATGAGTGTTTGGGGACACATGCTCTGGTTTCCTTAGACTCCGTCTCTTTAGCTGGACTCTCAGAGTGAGAGATTAAGACAATCTACATGGAATCTGACCTGCGATTGGTTCTTTGTTTTGCTAGGATTACTTTTCACGGTTATGACTGGCTTTAATTTCCCCTGAAAACTTAGATAGAGAATAGTAGTTGTTGGGATGTTGTCTTCCATGTTCCCAGCCATCTGTATGTGCCTGAGCACATTGGTGACCCTCTTTGTATGCTCTGGCCTCCTCCAGTGGTGGAAGGTTGTGCATGGTATTTTACATCCACTGGTCAGGCCCTAGAGATGGGCAGAGGAGAAGGGAACTCTCCATGGTCCTGGTCCAGCCTTGGTCTAGGCAGATCCTGGAGTGCAGAGGTGAGAATTGCCCATTCATTCTGACTCTTGTCCTCACAGAAGCTACACCCTGCCTTTGCCATTGGAAGATATGGTAGTAGGTCTTCAATTGCATGGTTTCCAGCCCTTCCTCTAGGCTAGAGTCTTGTTTTTCTTTATCCTTCCACTACTTAGGTGGAATTACATGTGGACATAGGATAACAGAGCTTTCCATTATCCCCCTGGCAGCTTTAGACTACATGTCTTATTTTTTCCCCCATTTTCTAATACTAAAGCCTTTTCCAGTCCCTGATCATGCTCTTTCTCGTGAATATCCAATTAAAGCACAACGAATGGCACTTTCAGGTACATAAAGAATTCTCCTGAGTCTATTTCTATGGGCAATAGCAATTATTTTCTTTCCCAAGTAGTGAGTTTAAAGTGATAGCCCAGTGTTACCGTAACCTGCATGCCTGTATTCTGTGTTTGAGCGAATTGTCATATTCTATGGCCATTCTGCCTGGGCATTTCCACAAATTTCTTCTTCTCGCCAATTATGCAATTTTGTGTGGGAGTTTTTCACTTGTTTTAAGTAAGGAATCTCTGCATGATTATGTATTAGCCATCTCCACCAAACACTGATTTCTGCTTGAGATGTATTTTGTCACGCACATATACATTCCTCTGTGTAGACTAGAGAGTGTACAAATTTTCTTTATAGCTATGGAGACCTTTAACAACCTTTGTTAAGCAGGAATCTCTAATCCTTACATTTTCCTGGTGGTGGTCTAGAGTCATGCAAGTGTGTGAAGACAGGGAGGACTTTAATAATGCAGCAGGTACAAGTGAATGTAATTAGGCTAACTGGAAGATGGAATGGGTGGTGCTCACGCCCTTACCATTCTATAGAACAGTGATTTAGTCAGCTGTTCTAACATACCAGGTATCATAATATCTAATTCTTTAATTATATCTTCACTATTTATTTATTTTCTCACACTACAGATAAATGCTCCCTGAGGGTATGGTAGACAATTTATTCTTTTAATTCCCTTTCAGCATTTTGAAAACAGAATAATGCATTGACATATTAGGTAATCTGCCACAGCAAAACTGCATAAGACATATAGGTAAACATACACCATAATGTATATATCATATTTTAATATTTTTCACCTTTTCTTCATCAACCTCTGATCTATTATTCTTCTGTCTTTATCAGATTTTGTTGAAAGTTATATTGCCTTTGTAAAATTGGGTAGGTCTTTTATCTTTTTCCTGAGGCCTGAAATAATTTGACTTTCTAAAAGCTCTCTTTCTTAAAGGTTATATAAATTCATGTTACATAAATCTCAGCTGGGAATCCATCTGTTCTCAGTGCCTTTTTCAATGGTAGATCTTTAAGCGTCTTTTTCTAAACTCTCTTATGGTAACTGATGTATTTAAGTTTCCCCTTTTTTCTTGAGTGAATTTTGGCAATACATATTTTGCTGGGAAATCATCCATTTCCTCTAAACTTTCAAATGTCTTGTCAGAAAGTTTGGTATATATTTTTATGACTTCTTTAATCACTTCAAAATGTATGAGTCTTCTTGGTTTTCCACTCCTAATTTGGTGTATTTTTGTATTTTTCCATTTTTTTGTTAAAGCAGTTCATGTGGCATTAGTATAATTGAATGGACTTTCATTTGGAGGGCTGCTGTAAAATTAGAAAATCGCATGTGTAGGTGAGGGTGTGGGGAGGTGGAAATATTCGTGCACGGTTGGTGGGTAGGTAGAATGCTGTCACTAGTGTGGGAAAGAATATTATGGGTTCTCACAGAAGTAAAAATTAGAACTAGCATATGATACAGCAATACCACATTTCAGAATGTACCCAAAATAATTAAAACATACTCTTGGAGAGATAGCTGGATACCCATGTTCATTTCTGGCATTAAACACAATAGTTAAAACATAAACAGCGCAATTGTCTATTAGCTAATGAATGGATAAGTTGTGTCGCATATGCAAAAGAGAGAGGGCTAATTTCCCTGAAGAGGAAAATTGCATGTATTCATGATGAGCTATCATGATAGTTCATCATAGAATTTTGGAAAATAATAAATTTGATACAAACTTAACCTTTGACATCGTACTGCATCTTATTTTTTCTTCCATCTTAGCTTGCCATGATCAGTCCTCACTCCCCATTAGATGCTCTTTGATTTGCAAATACTGTCGTTAATTTAAAAAAATGAACCTTAAGCAGTTGTTCTTAGGTTTGTTAGCTCTAGAGTCCAATTGGAAGTTCAGATGAGCTGCTGTCCCACACATTTCTCTCTGAAGACTGCTTGTGCTGTTGCAGCTTCAAAGCCACATGTTTGGAGCCATGAGCCTTGGTTACTGTTGACGTTTGTTTGGATTTTTTTTTTCAAGAAGATTGGCCCCTTTTGATGATGTATGTTTGATCATTGAAGTTAAACACTAAGCAATCTCTGGATACCAGTGACTCATGCTTCTAAATCCTAACGGCTAAGGAGGTTGAGAACTGAGAATCTTAATTCAAAGCCAGCCCAGGCAGAAAAGTCTACAGATTTTATCTTCCATTAACCAGCCAAGCAAACAAACAAATAAACAAAAAACTGGCTCGGGTAGCAAAATACACGCTGTGAGTTTTTGTTGGTATAATTCTATCTATCTATCTATCTATCTATCTATCTATCTATCTATCTATTATCTGTATGTCTTTTATTTGTCTATCTATCTATCCCCATATCATCTATCATCTATACATGACTATATATGTATATATATGTATATATATATAATGTCTGTCTGCCTGTCTATTGATACAATGTTATGTAGCTCTGACCAATCCCAGACTTGTTGTATGACTCCTGCTGGCCTTGAATTCCTGATTTTTCTTCCTCCCTCTGACCCTAGAGTGCAGGGATTGCAGATGTGAACTGGCAATCTACATATTTTATGATGAAATACTTTTATCATCTGACTCATACCCCTTGAACAGTTCTGTAATTTGGCTATCAGTTTTATTTTATTGTAGACATTATACTTAGTAATATTTTTATCTATCTTATTCCACATTATTTTGCCCTCTCCAAAATTTAGAGTTTGGATTCAAGATTTCAAATACATCGATCCTGCATCAGTGAATCAGACATTTCCATTTCTAGATAGAAATAGCACAGTGAAGAGTCATTCCATTTAATGGCCCTGGCGCCATTATGATTTGTTGTTCTGACCTGTTTGTTTTCATGTTTCAGCAACAGTAAAGAGTCTTAAGAGGACAACTGAGACCCAGTGATAAACATCACTCTCCCAACATATCATTTCAGTATGTCATACCTCCTATGTAGGACTTTATGTAACCATAGGTTAATAGGATAATGACCTTTGATAGTTGGGTGCTGTTGGCTCTGTTGTGTGTTCTTATCCACTCATGGGGTTAAGACTGGGCGTGGTAGTTAGAAACTACCCTGGGAAATCAACTTCATGAGTTTGCTTCACCAAAAACAGTCACAACTGGCTGGAGACATGTCTCAAGTGGTAGCGTGCAGGTCAAGCAAAACACTAATTAAGCATGAGGCCCTGAGTTCAAACACCAGTATGCTTAAAAACAACAAACAAAAGATGTCATTTACAAAAAGAAATCTAAGATAATCAGAACATCTAGGACTTTTCTACCACCTCTCTTAGTCTTTGTTTGGTCTCTTGAATCTATGTCTGTGTTTCCCTACTCTGTGCTTTCCAGTGTTTTAATATACTATTCTACAAAATCTAAAACATAGTGCTTGTAGTCAGTCCTTTTTTACAGTGATTAGATCTGAGCAGTATTAGCTGAATGCATGAATACCTCCAATTTTGTTAAGATTAATTTACCTTGGACGATCTCTGTGGCTTTATATGGCCTGAAGATTTTTTGTTACTTGGAAATTGAAGTGTCGGTTGCATATTTTCTGAATACACTGGCCATTTCAGGCATTATTTGTTTGCCCATTCATTTGTATCTCCATCTTCACAAGAGCCAAAAGATTGGATTAACTAATAACAGCCATTCTGGAACATCTGGCACCAGTTCTAGGGTGCCAGCTCATTGCTGCTGACACAATTTCCACGAGGAAAAAAGATAACCAAGAGTTGTGCATTATATGACTATTATCTGAAAAAAAGGACATCTATCTTTTAATGAACTATGTCAGAGGATGAGTTCTATGGAGAAAGTCTAAAATGTGGCTTAAAATTATGTCCTGGGAAGGCCCTGAGCTCATGCAGGGCCAGGATAATTGAGGGTAAAGGAGTGATTCATTTTTACAGTCCTCCCGAAGATCACTTGCAATACTTTGATGTGATGGGACTGAAATGCAACAGTGGAGATAAACCTTACGCGATTTCACCCTTGCCAAGAACATGATCATATTCCAAAGATGAGAGGCTGGATAGTGAACAGCAGGTCAGAGGATGAAAAATATACCAGCAAGGCTCATGCTGGGCAAAAGCACATGTTCAGCCCAATGTAAAATAAGGAGAACAGAATATTCTGCACAGTGCTGGCAATAGTTCACTTTGCTTTATTCTGTATAAGATTTTTTTCCTACCAAATATGGGTATGATTCTTGGTTTTTCTGGTGTGGATGTTAGAATACAGGAATAGAAGTGTATGAATATATTTTAATGAAGGCAATATGGGTTAAAATATATTCATTTTTCCACCCTCCTAAATGTTGCCGTCTAGAATGCCCATTCGTAGTGCATTATCCTTATGATGATTCATGGTGATTTTGTATCATTTGGCTAGAAGAGTATTTGAAAGAGGTGTTCTATATGTAGTCTTAAGTTAGCACAAGTCCAAGAGCTTTGGATTGAATTATGGACCCAAAGCATCTCTTGAGTTTGGGAGACCTGTTTCTTCTGTGAATGAAGTAGTGTAAAAAATCTTCCTCATGGGAATATTTTAACACTGATGCAAAAGTAAGACCTGATAAATTCCTTTGTAACTGCTGCTGTTGAATTAGTTTACCAAGTGTCATAAAGACAAAAATAAAATAACAGAGACTGGGGGCTTAAACAATTGTTAAATTAGCCTTCGTGTGTCTAGGGGTTGGCAGTTCAAAATCATAGGACCGTCAAGGTTGTTGGCTTCTAAGATTTTTTCCCCCCCTTGGCCTATAATTGGTTATTTTTCTCCTCCTATTCTCATCTGGTCTTTTCTCGGTATGCATCATTGGTCTTCTAAGCTCTTTCTTTGTAAACATCAGTCAGATGTGGAATAGGAACTTTCTTATGATATCTTTTAACCTACTTTAAATTCTCTAAGGCCTTACCTTTAACACATCCTGGATGTCAGAGCTTAAATACATGAATTTTGGAGGAACGCATTCCATTCTGTAGCAGATCCCTGCCACTTACTGAACATTCATTTTTGCACGTTTAGCTATACATAAAGTATTAATTTTACTCGCAGAACAACCTCTAGAAATTTTAACTGTATAAAATAAAAATATGAAAAATAAAAATGCAGACCTTTATTTGGATAAGGAAATTGAAGCTTAGAGAAGTCATTATCAGCACCAGCGTTCTTCTAAGTAGCATGGCTCTATCTACCAGTTTCAGATTCTTTTGGGGCTGGGTGTTAGTGGGCACACCTCTAATTCCAGCTACATGGGAGGTTGAATTTAGAAGCAGAGCAGATCAAGGCCCTCTTAGGCTGAAAAGTCTGAAAGAGTTCTTTTAAACCCCTAGCTCAGCACAGCCTCCAATGCCTGTAAATTCTGACTACAGTGAAGAATCTAAGAAAAGTGAAACCTACAAAGAGTCCATGTAGTAACCTTTTTGTTTTGAAGTTGTCAAATAGTTGCTAGGCAAAGATGTTAGAAATGACACTTTGTATTTTACCCTTTGTTTTAGAAAGTTGGGAAGTTTTATTTTTGAATGAGGAGACTGCACCTGCATTTTTTAGTCAGTGCACAATGCCAATTTTCCAAAGTAGTTGCAAAAACTTTATTTTTTTTTACCAGTTTTAGAAACTTCTTTCAATTACTGAACGTTCTCACTAGTACTAGACATTTTTGGACATTTTTAAAGTGAGGGAAAATCCACTGAATCAGAACTTTGCATCTCATTTATTCTTTAATTTGCCTTTCTGCACTTATTGATGCTGACATTTCTTTTCATAAGTAATTTGGTCATTTGCATTTTCACTTTGGTAAAAGTCTTCTTTTATTGCTTTTATCTAATTTTCTATTGGATTACTTGAATTTGTCTTATTAATTTGTATGCATTCTTTTGGTACCAGGAATATCTTTTGTGAAATAATCTTCCCTTGTATTGAGCTTATCCCTATTTCGTGGTATTTTAATAGATCTAATTTTAAAGCATAGCCTAGATTATTTTAGCATAATGGATTTTAGTTTATCTCATTTATGACTTGTGATTTTTTCACGTGCTGCTAAAGAAATCTTTGCCTCCTTTATGAACATTGAGCTATTTTTACATTCTAAAATTATCTGAATTTATCTTCAGCATTTGTGTCTTCTAAGATGTGATACAGTAATCCGGTTTTACGTGTTGAAAAGCCTATTCTTTCTTTATTGTCCTACAAATGATTCTAACTCTGTGTGTAGTTTCCTTCCCAGTTCTCTCTATATTTACATGTAAGTGTATTTATCACTCAGTTCTCTATGTTACTCCAATTACTGATTTCTTTATCACGTGTCCATTCTAAGTGTCTTTGTCTATATGAGGAACCATGATGGTACTTTCTTCACTCTTTTATTACTTTATTTTCCCCAGTCCTGGGGCTTGAATTCAGGGTCCGAGCACTGTCCTTGGGCTTCCTCAAGGCTAGAGCTCTACCACTTGAACCTCAGCACCAATTCCTGCTTTGTCTATGTATGTGGCACTGAGGAATCAAACCTGAGTCTTTGTACATGCTAGGCAAGCACTCTACCATCAGGTCAAACTCTCAGTCCTCTTTTTTTATCTGTACTTTCATTCCTTCTTTCTCTGTCTCTGTCTCTCTCTGTCTCTGTCTCTACCATCATCATCATCATCATCATCATCATCATCATCATCATCTTTTGACACCTTCTTCAACCCACTCTGTTTTGTCAATGAAAAATAGTCTAGTTAACACACGTAATGGTTTTTATTATGAAGTTATATGCTTGTCTCGTGTGATTCTCTTTTCTTTACTAAGTATTTTAATTTTACAACTCATCTATGTGGCTCTGGGTATAGATTTCTCTTAAAAATAAATGGACACCCCGATTCCTTTTCTTCAAGTGATGCTAGAATGTATAGCCAGGCACATAATTTCTTAAAGGCCCACATCACAATATCTGCAGGATGGATATCCCAGAAGTGAACACACATCCCTAGGCTGAGTTTGCACATACTTATGCCACCAGAGAATGTCAGATGATTCAACAAAGTACTTGCTCTGAATACCCAAAACAGGGAATGAGGGGGCTAATATCTCCCCTTCAACCTTGATACTAGTTTGCTTACTTCTACAAACTGAGCTGATCTATACTTAGAATAAGACAAATATTACTGTGATCAGTAGCCCTCAGTTGATTAAAACTTTTGGGCATTTTCACTTATTTAATTTTGTTTATAAATTAAATGTCTGTCTATGTGTCTATCTGTTGAACTAGAGCTCTTTGTCATTTTTCATTTGCAAAACTTTCTTTTGAACACCAAAATCTAGAGTATTTACCAATTTGGCCAATAGAAATAAATGCTTCCCTTTTGACACCTAGAAAATATTTTTCATATTATTCTTTATGATGGGGAATAAAATATGCTAACATTTTGCCTTTCCAAGTATTTTGTTGTTATTTGCTTTGGATTTGGTTTGTGAAGCAACTTTACTTGATGCCAAATGAGTGACATCCTAGTGCTTTTTTCCCTAAATTTTCATAGCTTTCTGCATAAAATCTCTTATATGGCATTATTCTCTCTACAGATTTTTTTCCCACAGCATGATGACAAATTTGTTCCTTGAGTTTTTATTTTCAATTAGCACTGGTTTATATGTGACAGCCCAATTTAGTCTGTTTAGAAAATCTGCTTGATTATTTTTAACTCTCATTATGGGTTTCTATTTAATTAAGTACAGTAAATATTCCTATTCTCTTTCGGTATCTATTTGTATGTCAAAAGTTATGGGTCAGTTTCTTCTGATATAGTTTTTCTCTTCTGTACCTGCTTACATTTCTAGAACTCATCTCCTGTGAGACAAGAGACCATGGCTACCCCTGCATTTTACCAAGTGCCTGTGGTCATTCCTAGCCTACAGCAGCTTTTACCAAATGACAAAAACTAATTCTCACATCTTCTCTCCCACCCTCTCTCTTTCCTCTGTCTCTCTCTCTCTGTCTCTCTCTGTCTCTCTGTCTGTCTCTGTCTCTGTCTCTGTCTCTGTCTCTCTCTCTTTCTTCATCTCTTTCTTTCTCTCTTTCTCCCCTGCCTTTTCTTCTCCTCTCCTTCTCTCCTCCTTGTCTTTTTCCCTCCTCTTCCCATCTGTGCTCTCCCTCTCCCTCTCCCTCCCCCCTCCCCTCCCTCTCTCTGCCCCTCCTTCCCTTCCCCTCCTTTGGTTCTAAGGCAGAAAATTCTCAAGGCCTTGAGTTCTCCCTTGGCTTTTTTGCTCAAGGCTAATACTTGAGCTTCCAGCTTTTGCTAGTTAATGAATGCAAGAGTCTCATGTATTGCATTGGTTGGCTTCAAACATCCATCGACCAAGTATCTAAGACTGTAGGTGCTGGAGCCACCAGCCCCTGCCTTAATTCTCAACTTTAAATTTTGCTCCCCACTTTCTGCTTGGCCTCACATTACATGTTTGTGACTTACTGTATTTTATGAATTTCAAAGATATTTAAAATACATTATTCAGGCTTATATTTAATCTTTCGTTCACTTACAGGCTTATTCCAGCTTCACTGACATAATTTACTATTCTATGGCATAGCTAATCATCCTTTCCTTTTTAATATGAAATATAATAGTGTTCTATCACTGCCCTTGGAGTCTGAGATTGTCCTAACACACCACATGTCTGGTAGAGCCAGCTGCTTAGGCCCTTTTTCTTTCTCCCATGATGTCTGTGCATGTGGTACCAAGGACTCAAACCCAGGGGTTCCTGCATGCAAGGCAAGCACTCTACCACTAGGCCAGTCTCGCAGCCTCTTCTGTGCTTTCTTTCCTTCCCAGTGTGACTGTTTCCCTCACATAGTTTATATGTTGATTCTACACAACTCTAGAGATACGTTGATGCATTTGCCTCCAATTTATTTCCTTAAATCTCCTCTGATAATTCAATGAGCCCACACCTATAATATCCGCTAGAGTGGGCCTTACTGACTACAAACCTGAGGCTTCTTTCTTCTGCAGCCCCTCTGCATTATTTATAAATCTTTCAGAGTATTCTCTTCACTATGGATTCATGAACAAATAATGTGTTTCATTTTGGCTGACAGATAATTAATGTTAAATAATACTACCTTTGTCTCTAAATATCATTTTCCTCTACTTCAATTCATAATGAAATCATCTATTTCCTGAAGAACTCAAAAAAAGAGAGTACTCTTTTCTTCTATACATTTTGGAAGTTACCACTCATGTTGGAGGTTTCTGTGTTTACTCAAAAATGAGAAAAAAGATATCAAGTCTCTTAACTCTCAGAAGGGTTAACTAGAAAATTAGTCTTCAACTTAAATTTTCATTACATACAAGTCTATCTACCCTCTTAATTAAGCACTTTTAGTCAGCTCAAGCTAGTCTTCGATTTAATGATTTTATTAGTATTCTAAAATTGTAGCAGGGAAGATTAATTGTGTTAATAATTAGAAAACTGAGCACTGACTTTTTTCAAAAGAGTTGCTTTTATAATATCACATTTCACTTTATTTTAGCAAAACAATAGACATACAAACTGAAAATAATTCATTTATGGGTACCCTAATTTGTGATTTTTTTAAAGAAAAAATTATTAGTAATTTTTGTAAAGTACTGAAATTATTGTTTCATTCACTTACCACAAAAGAATACTAGCCTTATGGAAAAATGAAACCATTCAATAAGATACTAGCTTTTCTGTCAGTGTGCATGAAATATGAGAAGACCACCCGAACTGAAGGAAAACAAAAGTACAGCATTTTCTAAACCTTGTGAATAAATAGGGATTGTCCTGTATGCTCTATTATTTCTAGCTTGCCATTTTTCTACCCTTTCTGACCTGTTGCCACCTTGTAAGCTTCAGGAGTTGAGCAGCCATCTCTTCTGAGTTGAAGTATAGATGACCATAAAGGCCTTTTTAGCTTCCTCCAACATCCTTAATCACAGCCTGACTCTTTCGTCATGGGATTACCCTACATTTATTTGCTCATTCCTCTGTGTTTGAATAGCACAAATCAGGTTATTGAAGAACTGGGTTATCCTAAACTTTGGATTCGACATACAGTATATTATTTGATTTGGTCTTCCTGATATATGGTCTGTCTAAGTCAACACTTAAGTACATGTAAGTCAGAACTACATTAAAGGCTAAACTGCATAACACTTGTTTATTATCATTCCGGATTTAGCATGAGGTGAGTTATTGAGGGAAGGAATAACAGCACAAGAGCTAGGGGAGATCCTTTGCCTATTATTAAATCAGTCACTGTAGGAGAAGAGAGAGAGAGAGAGAGAGAGAGAGAGAGAGAGAGAGAGAGAGAGAGAGAGAGAGAGAGAGAGAGAGGGAGAGGGAGAGATCAACAACTGAAAGGCCAAAAAATGTACAAGAAAATGGAGAATGCAGGTACAGAATATAAGGAAAGATGTGAAGATTTTCCTGAAACATCCAATATTTTACTTTCCTGCCTTCATTAGTAAGACATGTTGGGAAAAACCTTCTCCCTCCACTACTGAGTTCTATCACCCTTTGCTGTATTTGCCTCAAAGGAAAGTCAGAATTCAAGTTTTGTAATGTTTTATTGGAAATATAGAAACATTACTTCCACACTTAATTAGCTCATTGGAAAAATATTGATCAGAACGTCCCATTTTCTAAAAAGTACTTTTCAATTAGTACTCCAATCACTGTATTATTAACATCATCTCAATTTGCTTTAGACTTTTTATGTTTTGAGGAATGTCAGTTTGATTAGTTAAAAAAAAACAATTAAAATGAGCTGTAATTTTATATCAGACTTGAATCGTCATATACAGGTTGATGAATGTTCTCAAGTCATCATACTTCAAATTGCAACCAAACAAGTAATTATCATATACCATCAAATATAATTACACATGCTAATCTCCATAACATCCTACAAGTTAATACCATAGATTAGCAGTTAATCATATAGTTTAAATGGGTACATGATGTATCTTTATGAATTCCATAATCTGCATTGGTGAGGACTACAGAGAAAGAGAGAGAGAGAGAGAGAGAGAGAGAGAGAGAGAGAGAGAGAGAGAGAGAGAGAGAGAAGGAGAGAGCAGTTCAGTACTGCTGTGAAGAACATATAGTTTGAAATACCATTCCTAAAAGAAAATGCTTTCTAATTCAGACAACTGGACTGGGTCTAGAATCATCAACTCAACTTGTTCCAGAAGGCACCATATGAAGAAACCAGTTTCTCCTCATCAGTTCACCTAAGAGACCCCCACATAGCTAGATGGAAAGACTGCCTTAGCTTCAAGGTCTTTTTCTGTGCTTGCTGCCCATCCAGGAGTAATCTACCGTTAACAGCAAATACTCTGAAGAGGATTTCCTTCCTTTGCTCTCCTCTCTCTTCACTCTCAGGATGTGCCAAACCCAGTTCAATGGTAAACCCTTCTTTGAGTTGGAGGAATTATGAGTCACGCCACCTATAATCTCACTGGGACAACTCCTCCGCGCTCATCTCTGCCCTGATCGACCCATCTTGCATCCCTCAAATGTCGAGGTGCTTAGGGAAAGCTTATGAAGTGAATCAACTTCTTGACCCTTACATTCCATGGGAGGGTGACTGCTGTGCTTGCTCAAAGGACGACTGACTGCTTTAAAACAAGAAAAAGAAGCCACTATGATAGAGGAGTATAAGCGGTGTGGGTTCTGTTTACAAAATAGGCAGGCTGTACAGACCAGTGGTGGACGCCACTGCTCTTCAAGGAGATGCCTGTTCTCATGAGACATCTGCCCAGGAGATGGGGTCAGTCACCTGCCATGGCGCTGAGAGTCTTGTGTCCCTCATAAAGGTTTCCATTCATTCTAAAGACGGTGGTGGGCATCCTGCTGGTTCCTGAAAGACAGTTGCATGAGCAACTTGGGTGACGCTGTGGAGGAAGGGGTTTATGAAAGAATACTTGAAGATGGCCTAGACACGACTGGTCAGGAAGCAAGGCTACTGACAGCAGGACAGGAAGCAGAGAATCCAAGGTCTGTAAGGTCATCTCTCTCACAGCTGTCTGTGGTTTAGCGTCTAGATCCCAGACTCCCAGCAGACAGCTTCAGAGCACATTCAGCTTTGAGTGTGGAGCTGCTAACCCGTCCCACAGGTTTCTGTCTGGGGAGAAATGGGAATCTGGTAAAAGGATGGCTGAGCCAGCAGGAAACCAGAGGTCTAGCCATGACATGAGTTTGCTCTGCTGCCAGCAAAACTCTATATTGGAGGTGGGGTGTCTACCCTGTGCAAAATACCCAGACCTGTTTTCTCTTAGAGATTAGTTGTGATGACTCGATTTAATTATAAATAATTACCTTTTGAGAATAAAGGATTTAATATGTTTTGGCTTCTAGGGATGGCAGATCTTGCTCAGTTCTTCAAATGGCTGTTGTATGGTTCCCAATATTCAGTCTTCACTATGCAAAGGATTTACTAAAAATCATGCTTTATTTGCCTTTATTTTTCAGAGAGAGGGAGATGTCTGTGGGTGATTTACAGATGACAGTTCTCAGGCAGGGTTATGTTAAAAGACTTTTGTAGACTAATGACTTAAATAAGAAGTTATAACAAAGTCATAGAGTGGAGATCCCAAAATCCCTCCCCCCTCCCCACAAAAAAAGATACGGTGTCTGACTGCTGAGTGTTTTGGAGATTCTGTGGTGTTGACTCAATGTTATGTGTATGTTTGTGTAGGTAAGTGGATAGGAAGGATCAAGGCAGCCACTGGAGAAAAGGAAGCTATCTGAATCCAAGTGACATTACACATTGGCCTGGAAGAAGGAGAAGAATTGTAATAGATGGTGGTAAGAAACATTGCAATTCCAGTTGTTAACAATGCTGGTGAGACTGTCTAGACATGCATGACAGACTGTGAGGCAGGGATTCCCTATTATTCCCAAACAGCATGACCCCTATGTTTGGGTGACTCTGCTTTCTCTTTTATTGGAATGACTTCAGATAAGAACAGATATAAGAGAGTCAGGAAAACAGGGTAGAGTATCTCACACCTGTAATGCTAGGTACTGGAGAAGGAGAAATTGGGAGAACTTTGGTTGCCTGCCTACTATTACAGCCATACTAAGGACAGATAGATCTCAGTCCAGGCTAGCCTGTTTTTGTTGTTTGTTTGTTTCCCCCAAGGCCACTGCTCTTGGTAACAAACCTCTGTTAGAAAAATAACAAAAGCAAAATGAGCTGGTAATGTGGCACAAGCAGTAGAGTACCTGTCTAGCAAGCACATAGTCCCTGAGTCAAATCCTAGTACCACCAAAACCCCCCAATATTTCAGACAAGTACAGAAATGAACCCCGGCCAAATACATACACAAGCTAATTTTATTTCTATGTGATCATTTTTAGCATTTGACTTTCTGTGCCCCCAAATATCTGTTAGAATTACAACAGTAATAAACATATTCACTCGATTTCCTAGTCTGTCAGTACAACCTCATTCCCATATGAAGGACATGTTTCTAGCATTGATCTACATAGCTCTAATTCTGTCATTCCATGCCTGATTAGATCAGGGAGAGATTCTTCTCCAAAGCAAAGTAAGCACGTTCTAATTCCTTGTCATTTGGATTGAAAACCATGCGAATTCAGTCTGTCACACGGATGGCTTATAACTATAACAAGCAAAGAGAGTTGGGGCCTTTGAAGCATCCAGATGCCGTGACAGGAAACAGTAAAATGCTGCAGTGAGGAGAGGGTGCTGCCCACAGAGAGGCAGTGAAAGGATGAGGAGGGGAGCTGTTGTAAGGGAAGAGAAATAAAGACAGGGAGAAAAACATAAATAATAACAGTTACCTCTTCCAGTTTCTTCCAAGAGCCTGTCTGAATTCATTCTTATTAGCTCCATGAGACATTGCTATGTGTTGTTTTTTTTAAATACTAATTCAAGCTAAAATCTGTTCCTGTAGCTTGCAACTTAAGTCTCCTGGGCCAGTGAAACAGCAAAGTCAGTGACTGAGTTCTGTTTAACAGGTAATCTCATGGCGGTTTTCAGGGAAGGTCAGAACGAGAGAAATCTAAAAGCAGCATGCTTGTGTCAAGTAAAACCTCCTAATTCACTTTATCCTGTCTTAGAACCCTGATGGCTAGGAAGCCATGTGGGGCAGCGCTCCATCTCTGTCAGCCATGCATACAGATGAAAGTGGACAGGAGGAACACAGGCCTGAAGCTCCTCAAGCTCAAGTTTCCTGGAAGCTCTTACCCAGGACAACTGATAGAGCAATGAAAAACCGTATCTCTTCTTCATTCCTAGCGATTCCTTGTAGCAACATTCCTGTGTTGCATCTTCAAATTTGGCTTGTGCAGTGGTTTAGACTTTTGATTAATTCAGTTGAATTCGCCTTTTGTGAGCTCTTTCTCTGCTCTACACACAGGAAAGAAGTTTCATGTCTTGGTCGCTTGGTCCAGCCTCTTAGACAGTAACATTAGAAACAAGTGAGGTAGTCGTATCTGAAAGACAGTAAGATGTTGGTCCATAGTGAACAAATAAATGTTGATTCACTGTCTGCAAAATATCCACATACTCCCCTATGTTTTCTAGGTGTGTGGCTTTTAAGAGAAGACTTGTGATAATTTCTAGGCATCCGATGTAGAAACGACACAAAAAGAGTTATTTGTGTACTGAAACTAAGGAGTAGGATTGTTTTTGCTGTGCCACAGCGGTTTTAGGAGCTCTCTTCTCTGGAAGGGTCAACTTCAACATATGAAAGCCTCCATTAGATGAGTGCATGATAATACTTAGCCAAGCCTCCCTCAGACCTGCGCCATACAGGAGATAGTTTGAGAAATTAACGTAACCTTCCTTTAGTAGCCTCAAACTACTTCCTTCTCCCCATCAAGAAATAAACATGACTCTTGTAGACTGATTACCAAACTGAGATAGGACAAGATTAAGAATGAAATATGTGATTGTGTCATGCCATTTGCCACCCTGCAGCTCTGTGCAAAAGCTCCTTTCCCAGAATCGTTTGTTTTCTTCCTTTCTCTGTGTCCATAAGCACACAGCAAAGGCAATAAGAAGGACAGAACCATCGTTCAAGGTTATTCATGAAGAGGAGTCAGGACTATAAAAGGGAAGATTTGTGTTTTTCCCAGTTTTGTCAAGCACAAGTTGACCTGGAAGAATCTGTTTAAATGACCTCAGCTTCGGAATCCTTACAGGTTCACAGAGAAATTAGAAGCATTCATCTTGTGAAGATCAACCAGAAGACAAGGGGCATGTTGGCATCTGAATTGTTCCACAGACGTAAGTTACTCTGAGACGTAGTTGATCAACGGCAGCTGTGAATAGACAGATAGGATTCTTACTACAGTGGCTTGGGCAGTGGAGTCCACTGTGTCTTGTTGGTAATTTTGCGATTCTTCAAGGATATTCCTGGTGAATAATTTCCCCCGTGATGCCAACTTTAACATGAGCGCCTGAGTATAGAATTTTTCCATGTGCCTGTAGATGCATCTATGCATCCAGCTAGAGAGAAGCCCAACAAGAGCAAGGGGTGGGTTGTTCCTCCTGACAATTCTCTGCAGGGACAGGCAGTGTCAGGAGTAAAGAAGGCTTTCAGTTTTGCTTAGACTGCAAAAGCACAATAGTTCATAAACAATCATTTTTAACAAAAAAAATTCAGTACCAAGTTTGTGATTTTTCCTTTCCTGGCTTATTCTAAACCAAGTCTTGTTCCTGAGTGAAGCTGGGGGTGGTAGAGCAGGCAGGTCTAACTGGCTTTGTATGCCTCTACATGCAAATCATTTCTGATTATGCACAAAGAGCAATTTCTAGTGTCACTGGGTATGCTAAGAAAAAAAAATATTCAGGAGTTTGCTACTGTGAAGCAAGAACTTTGCAGAAGTGACAAAAGTCTAGGGTGGCTGTTAAGCCAAAGGTCTTTGGCAAGTAACATACCTGGCCTTTCTCATACCTGTTCCTTCTCTTTTAGAGTGGGAGGCTTGCTGGTTTGCAAGAAGCAATTGGCTGGACTTGTTACTGCAATAAAAGCTTTAGCTGTGCAATGAAACCTAGGTGTTTTATTTTTCCTTCTGAAACTTGAAGAATGATAAAGAGTGACACTGTCCTAGTGATGCAATGAGTTACTTGTAAAATCAAAGTGCAGCTGGAACAGGTGAGACAGAAATGAAGGCATTTCTGGAATTCTTAAGACCATAGAAGCAATAGTTAAAAAAATTTCCAATTTCCATCACTAGATTGGTAAAAGAGCCAGGATTGAATATTCTACCTGTCCCTTTTTACTGGTGGGCTCTTGGACTGGGCTCTTCTGTGAAGGAAGCAACACATCCAGGGGATGAAGAAGTATTCTATTTATTTTATTTTATTGTTATTGTTATTATTGATGAAAGATACCGTATGATTTTCTTTTGTATGTTTTATATCGATGCAGAAATATACTATCATCTTACTCCAAAATCTAGGAATTACTTCCCTATGATCAACTAGGTCTTAGGATTCTTCAAACCTCCAAATTTCTTAGAACGACCATTTTCACCACGGTTGTCTAGAAAGAGTTCATTCTGAGGTTTCACTGAGGAAGGTAGGAAGGACTTTAGCCCTGCTTTGTCCTTCTGGAAACAATATAGGCAACTGCCAATGCTCTTTGCAGAAGTTCCATCGGTTCCAATTTTTTTTCCCTGATGCCTCGACGTGAGCTCAGTGAAACACCTTGATCTTCAGGCCAAGGTGGCCAGCACAGTAAGTGCCATACTGGAAATGTTGTGTGGGATCTCACATCCCGTGCCATCTCTATTCTGGGTTTCAACTGGTCCTATTACCAGTTTTGGATTAGAAAATATAGACGCTGATGGCAGCAACATGACAAAATGAACTGAGAAGACAAAAATCAGGATGTTAAAATGACTTCATCCCACTAGACATAGGTTAGGCTAAAAATATAACTCCTGCTTTCCTTGCAAGCCTATCCTGGCTTGGAAGGAAAAGAAATCAATAAAAGAATCTGCTAGTCCAGATGTGATATTTCTTGAGTATGTGTCATGCATACCATAGAAGAAGCAGCACCAATATCTCTCCAGCTGGGCTCTGGGAGTAGTTGACGGCTAGCTCTGAGAGATCCATTCATTCTGATGGAGTTGTTTAAGATCAAGAGTATTAGAACCAGACCACCATTGATCTTCATTCTTTGATCTTTTCTTATTAGTCTTGTGACTTTAAAGTTGTATGACTTCTCTAAGCTCCAGTTCTCCCCCACTTGTGTGTGTGTGTGTGTGTGTGTGTGTGTGTGTGTGTGTGTGTTGTGTGTGACTCCTGGGGCTTGAATTCCTGGCCTTGGTACTGTCCCTGAGCTTCTTTTGCTCTACCACTTGAGACTGAATTCTACTTCTGTCTTGGTTTGGTTTTTGTAATTGATTGGAGATAAGAGTCTTGAATTTATTGGAGGTAAGAATTTCATTGATACTCCTGTCCAGGCTGGCTTCTAATTGGGATCCATAGAGTTTAGCCTCCTGAATAGCTAGGATTATAGACACACCACTCAGAATCTCCTTTTATAAAACAAGATGTGTGACTTCTCAGCCTATGCTGAAACTTAACTAATACAAAAAAGAAAGTTAGTATATTACTTCACTGTTAAACCTTTTCCCTAGGGAAATTGATTTTACTTTCATGTGCATTTGCCTGGTTTTCTACTATTATGTACAGGTGAGAGCTCCTCTCTTAGAAAAGCAACACCATCTTTGTCAGTATATCCTGTCACCTGTCTTTTTCAGATTGTCACTGCTTCTGTGTCTCACATCTCACATCTGTCGTGTGGCCAGACACAATCATCCACAGATCTTTCCCATACATCATAACAGTATTTATAAACAAAACACCGAAATTTAAAATGTCAACATGCTCTAAACACTTTTGGGGACCCATATCCTCTAAATCCTATCCCCTTCTTAGAAAAAAAGAAATCATGAAATCTCAGCTTTCCCACAATTCCTTATTCTATTCTTTTCCTGTGTAGTTAGTGATCACTTGTGATTTCTTAAAAAAAATTTCCTCCTTTTATTTTTTATTATCGAGGTAATGTATAGAGGAGTTACAGTGACATTCGCCAGATAGTAGGTGCTAAGAGAAGTAATGAACACACTTATGATCTTTTCAGTCCTTTTCTGGCTTTGTTTTCTAAATCTTTTAAAATTCATTCTGTATCCTTTACCCAGGATCTACTTTTCCCCTGACTCAGAGAAATATAGCCAATACCACTAGGGTCTCCCAGAACCAGAGAATTGTTTTACTTTGAATTCCTTGTCTCTATACCTGCTTCACAGTTCACCTCCTTGGATCTGGTTTGAGCGTGACACAAACGAATCCTTTCATCTTTCTCCTGTGTTGGATCAGTTTTTCTCCACTGTGTAGCTGTTCTGTTTGCAGCTCTTGCTTGTGGTGAGTAGAGTACATTTCAAAGTACCACCTGAAAACAAATACCAAGAACATCAATTGCTTCAGTCGCTCTGCCTTCCCTGGGAATACTTGAACAGGGAATCTATCCCAGACGTCCCTGTTATTTCAGGGATGTGAAGTAGTTTCCTGCTGTTCCCTTGCTCTCAGAGTCTCTGTGAAGAAATCCATAGCCATTCCGTTCTTTGATCTGCATATGATCTCATTTTGGATTTGTTTTTCCCCCTGGGAAGCCTGCTGGATCCTCCTTTTGTATACACAATGCTGAAATCTCACAACAGAATTATTTGGTGTGGTTCATTGTCTTCTCTTGCTGTGAGGTCTTACTGAGTGTCTTTATGTGTTTTGGTCTAGGAATTCTCCTCCTCTGGAAGATATTACTGAAGCATTGCTTTAGAACTTACTTATACTGCAATGAAAAAAAAAGAGGGTTTTTTTTTTGTTGTTGTTTCTAACAAGAGTTAACTAGAAGTTGGACATATTAGACTCCTCTTTGTCCAGCTCTTTATAAAATCTCCCAATTTTTTTTTTACTCTTCTTGTTCATTTATGCTGTTTGGCTATTCTTCCTAGATGATTCCCTCAGTGCATATCCCAAGCATTCTCTGAATTTTCTAAGGAACTGTATAGAATTTCTCAGTAATGTTCTCTTTTGTCTCTGCTTATTTCATGTGTTCAGATATACCACATTCCTTCCTTCCAATACGCAAGCTTTTCCTAACTCTCTGAGGTCAGTCATAATTTGTTTTTGTTTGTTTATATATACTTTTCTCTCACAATAATCTCTTTCAAGTGTCTTTTCTTTGTTGTTGTTTTCTTTTCTCATTTGTTTGTTTGTTTGAATCTCCGTTATTTTCCTATTAGAGTCTTTTCTCAATTATCTAGTGATTTCTTGTTCTCTGATCTTGATTATGCAAATTATTTGCTAAGTAGTATTTAGTATTCCAATTTCTAGACTTAGATTTAACCTTCCTGTGTCAGTAGTTATCCACAAATATTCACTCTGTAGCTATTAAATGTGTGATTTTTTTTCTTTTTACATGATCCCTTTAATCATGGTTTGTGTCTTTAACAAGAATCCCTTCAGAATTGTTTATTTGGGTTTAGATGGGAGAAAAAAACAGAAGATAATGTTCATCCATCCTTACTGGAAAACTTTTTTTTTTTGTCAGTTGCGGAGCTTGAACTCTGGGCCCTGGAAACTTCTTATGTCAAGATGAATGAAGAATATCTCTAACTTGTAAGGTTTCCTTTTTTAAAATCAAATTTGTTAACTGTTTTCACCTGGCTGCCTTCAACAAGCACTTCCATTTTACCAGTGTCTTGACCCATAGGTATTGGCTACTTCCTGAGGTGTTACTTGTGGGTTCCCTTCACCCGGAAACCCTAGCCACTGGACATTTCTATCCTCCACCCTTGCACCAAACCGGAGCATCCTGACACAATACAACATCCCAGAAAGGTCATCCTTGAATCGTGCAGATTCTTGTCATTCTGCTGTGGTTACTGAAGCAATCCCTTCCTCTCCCAAATGTCCTTTCTAATGGAGGAGGACCAGGTTTCAAACCCTGGCACTCTGCTGCAAACTATCAGCTACAATAGAATCTAAGCATAATATATTTATGGGATTATGCTTGTGTTTTTAGATTGTCTCTTAAACACAATGATAGCTTTTTAATACACCTATAGCAAAAAAAGATTCACTTTTTATAATCTCCAATAAAAGTATTTATGTGCACTATAAACTGCTATAGAGTTTGTCCAGAATTGACATCATGATTTTTTCTTGAAAATTAGGAGAGCAGGTAGTCTGTGGCCCATTTTCTCTTTTAAAAGAGTCTTCAGGAGTTTTGTGTTGCATGTAGAATTTGTCAGTGAGGCATATGGTGTTTCTCATTAGGGTTTTATGCTTCCTTGCACACAATCCATCTAACCCATCCAGACAGGAGAATCTTACCACTGGCAACAAGAGAATCATTTTTTAAGGAATAATTTTGTAAGGAATTTTTGAAGTTGTTTTCTATTTGTCTCATTTCAACTTCCTGCTTTGCCCTGGCAGAAATCAAGTTTGTTTCTTCCTTTAATTTACTTCCTTGTTTATTCAGACTTTTTACAACAGGCCTTGTAGGACTCTATTACCTTTTTGTGTGTGTAGGCATTTGCAGTTGGACTCAATGTAGAGGTGTCTGTTGACTTAACTGGTTATTATAAATTTATTCGTTCTCCTGTTTGGGCACTAAGCGCATTTTAGATTTGTCTCATTTTGGAGTGTGTTTAAAGCATGAGGTGTTTATCTCCAAAGTCAGGGAAAGAAGCGTTGTCATGGCAGCAACAGGACAAAAATCACTTCTTGCTTGGAAGTTACGGAGAAACTGCCACGTTGGTGTTAACATCTGTAGATGCACAGGACAAGGTAAGGTCCTACTTCTCTCTGGGAACTGACCATGATGTCAGACTTCAGTTCTCTGTTGTTGAGAGCCATTGGCTTCAGACCAGCTGAAAATGCAGTCAAGTTTAAGCAGAGAACTGATCATGAATTTGATTGCAACTTCCAAACCATGGAGGAAAGATGGGATGAGGAAACTGCTACAGAAAGGAAAGCATCAATTACTCCAGCTGGCCTTAGGTCAACGCCCTCTTGGATAGAAATGTGACATGTGCTTGTAGGTTTGTTGTAGAGCTGTACGTCAAAAGAGAGGTATGGAATTATGGATAGGAAAAAAAATCATCTGGCAACTCCAAAGGCAGTGGGGAGTTGTAAGGTTTTAGGACCCAAAATACTGGTTGTTATTTTGGTAATTCAGAAGCTGAAATTTCAAAATGGGAGGATATTAAACCAATATGCAGGCAAGTGGGATGCTATAAACCTGGCTTTAAAGAACTCTGCTCAACTGTGGGGTGGTAGACATCTTTATTGTCCTCCGCCCTGCTTGTTTTCAAAAACTGAGAGACCACACAAAGGCTGGGTGTGCCAGAGAATTCATATTCTCAAAGGAAGAGAGAAGAGAGTAGGCTGGGCCAGTTCTTGAGTGCACAGATTAAAGATTCCAAGAACAGTTGGCAAGAGGAGAGATGTAATGGGCCTAATTTGTTTGTAGCTTGTAGAACCACCAAATTAAAGTGAATGGGGAATTGAAATTCAAAAAAAAATTTAAAAAGGAAGAGAAACCCATCATGATTTTTTTCTGTTAAAAAGTATTTGTGATGAAGTAGCCAAAACCAAGTGGGGAAAGACGAATCATATAGTGGAAAGAAGTGGAATAAACTGGCCTGCCTGCTTTTGACTATGCATGTGTGTGCACATGTGTGCAGAGGAGGGTCTACATTACATGTCTTCATATGAACACCATGCTGTGTGTTTACATGGATACAAACCTGAATCTATATCTATTTGTATGCATGGATGCACATCCATTGTATGTACATGAATATACTTTTAGATGAGTGTGTCCTGTGCTTGTAGATGTGTGTGTGTGTGTGTGTGTGTGTGTTTTCCTGAATGTCACTGGAACCACACAACCCTACTGTGAGATACCATCTCCCTAGAGATCAAAGATGAGTATAGCCAGTGCAGTGGCTAAAGTCATCTTGAACGGTCAGGACTGAACAGAGCTAACTCCTAGGGCTGCTGCAAGGAGAATTTTTATTTAATTCGGGAAAAACCAAGCCTTGTATTAGGGTGTTAGAATCACATTTTGGCATCATTGTCCCAGTACAGTTAATCGCTTTTAAAACATCTAATTTCATGCGCCTTAGTAGTATGGTTATACTTATCTACATGTGCATTACTTTGAAAAGTGGGGAGAATTGCCCCCAAACTGTGACAAACTTTTCTATATTTTGTCTTTGAAATCCGGGTGTCTTGTTGTCGATTGTAGAAACAGCTGCTCTGAGAAATGAAGCAAGGCTTGGCTGGAGTTAAGGGGATTTTTTTTTTTTTAAGTATCACCAGGACCACTGCACTTTCCTTTGAAGACACCATCTCTGCAACCACTCTATTTTAATAATGTCTGATCTCATTCATCTGTTTAATGTTGGAGAAGGGATATGATATTTTAAACATGACAGGCCCACAAGAGGAATTTTATTACCATTTTCTCGGTGAACATAGGATAACATGAACTGTTCTAAGTAGAGAGATACTCAACCATTTCATGTGGATCTCTAAAACATCTGCTAAAAATTCCATGACTGCCATTTATTACTGACACTGAGAACATTTTCTTACATAATCTTAAAAGCACTTTCAAAAAAGACCCACTGAGGTTTATGAATTGCTTTCAAATATGTAACTCATTTTAAAAGAGAGAGAGAAAGACTGTTGTGCCAATTTGAAAACACTGATATGGTTTAATTATAGGTTTGTAAAATTTATATTTAAATCATTTTTAGGGGTTCTAATTAATTCAAGTTGTATTTAATCAATTATCAAAAATCTTAAAAGGTTAGAACAGATCTGCGATAAAAATGTATGATTTGTTTCTAACACAATATTCGGTATTATTTAACTTTAGGAAGAAAATAATAAAAGTATAGACTTTAGAAAAACCTTACACAAATATATAAATGCTAGAAAATTTTAAAAATACATTTCCAGGCATTCTAAACCTATACTAAATACTCTACTAGAGATAGTAGCACTTTATGAATATTCTTGTATAATATAGGAGATGAAATTATATGTCACTCTTGTTGGGTATTAAAACAGGCATTCTGTGTCATAACTGAAAATGCAAAGTAGAAATGGAACTAATCTTGATTCAGAAGAATTCAAAGCTTTGTTTAAATTAAAAAATAATTTACAGAATGCAAGAACTTGATCTTATACAAATTAAAAACAAGACAACATAAGATGGCACTTACAGTAATGTCTGTCTATCGTAGCTACTTAGAAGGTTGAGGCCTGAGAACAGAGCTGTGAAGTCATTGCCAGAAGACAAATCTGGGAGACTCTTATCTTTAGTATGCCAATAAAATGCCAACATTAAAGGTATGGCTTAAATGGTAGAGTACTAGCCATGAGAGAAAAAATGTCAAGGCTCTGAGTTCAAGCTTCAGTATAATGTACATACTGGCAAAAAAAATCTACTTTTTGCCAATATAAGGCTTATAGCCCTCTTCCTATTCCCTCCACAGAATGGGGATTGCAATGATAAGCCACTGTACCAAGCTCAGAATTTTCTTAAAAATAGGATTTAGGTACATCTGTATGTATCTGTATGTATATAAAAATATATGCTTACACATAAATATATATAGAAATAGATATTAAAGGTGTAATGAGCACATCTAAGTATTAATTATAGTCCTAGTAAATATACTGACTTATTTTAATCATTTACAATTTTTTTAGGTATTTATTTTTTCTTCCCTAGTGCTTGAACTTACAGCCTGGGCACTGTCCCTGAGCCTCTTTATACTCAAGACTAGAGATCTAACACTTGAGCCACAGTACCATTTCTGGTTTTTGAATGGTTAATTGGAGACAAAAGTCTCAAGGGGACTTTTCTGCCTGGGCTGGCTTTGAACTATGCTCCTGACATCTCAGCCCCCAGAGTAGCTAGGCTTATAGGCATGAGCCACCAGCACCTGGCCACTTAGCTTCTTTATATGCATTTAGAGTTTTCAACAATAGAGTATAAATATTTGTTTTTCAATTACAATTTAAAATATAATGTACTCTTTAATTTATTGAAAAACCTGCGATCCATTGTTTTAGACAGATATCTGAACTGTCAAGTGCCAGAACTTAAAGAAATTCAAGAATATGTTAGTCAGAGTTATGTCATTTTATTATCTATTTGAATTTTTTTTACTCTATCTATTTTAAATCTAGCTTGCTTACTTAAATCTCAACTGTTTTTTGGTTCTATACAAATCAGGTAGGATTCACTAGAAACAACATGTATTTCAGAAAGATAGATGGATGGGTGGATGGATGAATGGGTGGATGGATAGATGGATTCATGGATAAATGGATGGATGGATGAATGGATGGATGGTGGATGGATGGATGGATGGATGGTGGATGGATGGATGGATGGATGGGTAGATGGATGCTGCATGTTAGCCTGAGTACCTCCTTTTCATAAAAATTCACTGGTATTTTGAAATCACAATTGTCTTACATAATGCACATTTAAAAAATTTCCAAACTACAATGAAGAAATAGTTCATTTCCCTTGCTCTGTACACCAGGGACTGCTGCCTAAAACAAAACATCCAAGAGAATAAAAAATTATACAGCACTGGTAACTAAGGAGATCCTAATTTTCAGGCAAAATTTTAGAGTTAATCTAAACCTTTCCCTACATCAAAATTGGGGAAAACTCCGTTACAAAGGGAAGCCAGAAGCCTAAGCAGCTTAGAAAGGCAAATTCTTCTTACTCATGCTAGTAATGGAGAGTTCTAACTATGGCAAAGGCATGGACAGCGCTCCCAGTGGATGTTTCTGAAAACACTTAATATTGAACAACAGCGGTAACAAAACCCTCAAATATGAGGCCTAATAAGAACCTACATTATTCCAGTTTAGATGAAAATGTATGGTCATTAGCAATGATGCATTTCGCAGACAAAATGGAATGCTTAATTTCAAAAGCCTTCCTCCACACATCACCCCATTAGTCAGGTTCGTGGCAGTAGGGTCTCCAATGACAACGTAGAAGCAATGCTCTAAGAAAAAGGAGCTGTTGCCTTTTCAAGTCTTTCCATTCGCCCTCCCTCCCTTCAGGATCACTGCATAAGAGTTAATTGGGATTGTGGAATTAAAAGCAGATGGGATTCCCTTTCAGCATTCCTCCATTTCCTGTAATTCTGAAATAATTCCTGATTCTGGGAGTGCCTGAGAACAGAGTGAATACAGAGCATTGCATTGTCTACTTTTGTCACTAACTTCGAATTATTTTTTTCTGATTAAATAACATAATCCTATTATCTCAGATAATGCCACCTGAAGAAATTAGCTTATCTTAAGGGTTTTTTTTTTCTTAATTCTCAGCTAGAGTACATCTGATTTTTAAGAGGCTAATATGTTACTTTACTTCACATATGAATAAATTATTACTTAAGTTGAATGTCAGGCATTTATGGCAAGTTTCAAATCTTTTGCAACTTAGTAGCTAAAAAAATATTGCCACATCATCATGGACTTTTCTACTTAGAGAATGTTTTCCATTAGAGTTAAATGTGTGTGTTGCTTTTGGGACTGTACTGAGTCAGACTCAGTATTTGGTTCCAATCACACTTCTGTATTCTCTCAATAATTCAAATATTTTACTATATAAATTTTATCAAAGAGATAACATTGATATAGTTTACTTGTATTACATATTATATTTCTATGATATATATAATAGAGAGATGTTTGGGAATAGACATCATTTATAGCCATATATAGATATATTTTTAAGTAATAGATGTGTTTGTTTGCACCCCAATTTTTGAATTATCTCTCTATTATATGCATAAGGGTATGGGGAAAAGATTCCCTTGGTCAAGATGATTAGAAGGTTACCTAGAACTGAGAAGCACCCGAGATGGCTGCTTTCCCAGCCCCAACCCCCAACCAAATAACACAGAATTATAAAATGATTAGAAAGATTTAATTTCAGAAAGCCTCCCTCCAGAACCGGAACAGACGGCGCTTCTCGGCAGCTCAGACCGACGGCTCCAGACAGAGCAGACAGCGCCTGTGCGAGCCCAGAGCCATCACCGGCCTTGTACGGACCTGCCAGCTTCAGGGAACCAGAAAACCCAGCAATTTGTGAGTACCTCGTGGAGAAGTTTCCACGTCTGCTCCAGGAACGGCATTGGGAAGGATTCCCCTCCCCGCCCGCCAACAGCAGCGCCATCTTGACTGCTGGCAAAGACCCCGCCAAGCCAACGGGAGCCTGAGACGTGGTGCTGGCAGCGCCATCATTCAGTCCCAGAGGCAGCATAGCCGGAAGTCGGCCCCACACCAGCGGAAGTTCCTCCCCCTGGGCGGGGCGCAGTTCTGGGAAAGCTGCTGGTGAGGCCACTGGTGTTTTTTTCTGCCCAATCAAGCAAACTGATCAGAAGAACCGCAAAGCCGAATCGCAAGAGAAAAAGACTTTTTGAAGTGTTTGGATCCCGAATTTAGTGGAGACACAAGTTTCCTGTCCCGTTTCCCCCCCCCCCAAAAAAACAAACTAAAGAATACACCTGTATTTTTCTATCTTTTTTCATTTGCATTTTTATGAGTTCTCTTTTTTTTTTGCCATTTTACCTCCACCTTTTTTTTTATGTTATGATTCTTTCATTTTTTCCCCCACTTTCCTTCTGTCATTGTGGTTGTTCCTAGAAACAGAGTGACAGCACTGGGTACAGACTGGATACAAATGATATGTATATAATGATACAGTCACCAGCTTTTTAATCTGTGGGTTCTTAACCCTAGTATTTCTTGTAGGAACCAAATCAGCATTACAGAAAATTCTCAAAGATGTTCTCCACAATGAAAACCAATACAAACATGATACTGACAAAGAAATGGTACCAAAATAGCATACCATCTAAGTACCACAAGAACTGTCAAGTCACAGGCCCTAATGAAAGCTTTTAAAAGTGTCAGGAACTAGTAAATATTTTTCAATCCTAACTCTCAATATCAATGGATTTAACTCTCCAATTAAATGGCGTAGATTGTCTAGTTAGATCAAAAAGCAAGATCCATAATTCTACTATCTTCAAGAGACACATCTTGCCAAAAAAAAAAAAAACATTTTCTGAAAGTGAGAGGTTGGAATAAAGTTTATCAAGCTAATGGCCCCCATAAACAGGCTGGTGTTGCCGTCCTCATATCAGATAAAATAGACTTCAAACTAAAATTAGTGAGAAAGACAAAGGAAGTTATTACATATTAATAAAGGGATCTCTCCTCCAGGAGGACATAACCATCCTAAATATCCCTAATCCCGAAGCACCAAAATTCATCAAGCAAAGTTTACTTTCATTAAAATCACACATAGATCGAAACACAGTGATTGTTGATGACTTTAACACACCACTCTCAATTATGGACAGATCAACCAGGCAAAAACTCAACAGAAAAACCTCAGAATTGAACAACTGTATAGACTAACTAGATCTAACAGACATTTGCAGATTATTTCACCCAGCAACATCACAATATATGTTTTTTTCAGCAGCACATGGAACATTTTCTAAAATAGACCATATTTTAGGGCATAAAGCAAACCTGTGCGAATTCAGAAACACTGAAATTATTCCCTGCATTCTCTCAGACCACAAGGCCATCAAATTGGAACTGAAAACAAATCTCTACCAATGAAAACCCTAAACTCATGGAAAATTAACAACACATTGTTGAATCACCAATGGGTCATCAAGGAGATCAGAACAGAAATTCAATTAGTTTATGAAATTTAACAAAAAGGAGCACACAAAATTCCAGCTCCTTTGGGACAAAGCAAAGGCAGTACTCAGAGGAAAATTTATAACTCTGAGTGCCTACATTAAAAATTGGAAAAATCACAATGCCAATAAATTTGAGAATCTAGAAGAAATGGATGAATTTCTAGCCAATGTTAACATACCCACACTGAACTAAGAAGACCTAATCCAACTAAACAGACCTATTTAAAGCACTGAAATAGAAATGGCAATAAGAGACCTTCCTTCCAAGAAAAGCCCAGGGCCAGATGTATTCACAGCTGAATTCTATCAGGTCTTCAAAGCAGAGCTCACATCAATACTCCTCAAGCTCTTCAATGAAATTGAAAACGAAGGCTCATTGCCAAACTCATTCTACGAAGCCACTATAACCCTCATCCCCAAACCAAACAGAGATTAATTAAAGAAAGAGAACTATAGACCCATTTCTTTGATGAATATTGATGCAAAACTTCTCAATAAAATACTGGCCAACTGTCTTCAACAACTCATCAAAAAAATTATACACTATGAATAAACAGGATTCAACACAGGGAGACAAAGCTGGTTCAACATATGCAAATCAATTAATATAATTCAGCACATCAACAGGAACAAGGACAAGAATCACATGATTGTCTTAATAGATGCAGAAAAGGCATTTGACAAGATCCAACACCCCTTTATGTTAAAAGCTCTGGAGAAACTAGGAATCCATATTGTTCAGTATAATAAAGGCTATGTATGACAAACGCACACCTAACATTATACTTAATGGCAAAAAGCAAAAGCTGTTTTCTCTAAAATCAGGAATAATACAAGGATGCTCACTCTCTCCACTCCTCTTTAACATAGTATTAGAATTCCTAGCCAGAGCAATAAGGCAAGAAGCAAGCATAAAGGGGATCCAAATAGGAAAAGAAAAAGTGAAACTTTCCCTCTTGGCAGATGACATGATTCTGTATTTAAAGAACACTATAGACTCCACTCCCAAGCTGCTTGAGCTGGTTCAATACTTTGGCAAGGTAGCAGGTTATAAAATTAACCCTCCAGAATCAACTGACTTCCTCTACGCCAACAGTGAGAGGAATGAGGCAACAATCAGGAAAGCAACTCCTTTTGCAATAGCCTCAAAAAAAATGAAGTACCTAGGAATTAACTTAATTAAGGATGTAAAGGACGTTTTTGATGAAAATTTTAAAACCCTGAAAAAGAAATTAAGGCAGAACTGAGGAAATGAAAAAACCTCCCATGCTTCTGGATTGGAAGAATTAACATCATAAAAATGGTAATCTTGCCACGGGCTATCTACAAATTCAATGTAAAACCCATCAATATCCCAATGTCATATTTAAAGAAATAGAAGAGGCAATCCAAAATTTCATATGGAATAATAAAAGACCCCATAAAACAAAACAATTCTTAGCAGAAAGAACAGAGCAGTAGGAATTTCAATACCAAACTGTAGACTCTATTTCAGGCCTGAAGACCAGTGAAACAGAACTAAAGACCCAGATATTAACCCACAGACCTATGGCCACCTAATCTTTGACAAGGGAGCCAAAAAAATAGAATGGAAGAAAGACAGTCTCTTCAACAAGTGGTGCTAGAAGCACTTTGAAAAACTACAGTTGGATCCTTCTTTGTCACCTGCACCAGGATTAACTCCAAATGAGTCAAAGACCTCGAGGCAAAAGGAAATTCACGGAAAACTTTACAAGAAAGAATAGAAGATACACTAGGTCTCCTTGGCACAGTTTGAAACTTTCTTACTAAGGAGCAAGAAACACAACAAATCAGAGAATGTCTGGATAAATGGGACTACACTAAACTGCAGAGCTTCTGTACGGCAAAGGACATAGCTAGCAAATTAACTAGAAAGCCTACAGAGTGGGAGAAGATCTTTACTAACCATACAACAGACAAAGGCCTCATTTCTAAAATATATCAACAGCTCAAAAAATTGAATCACTCCAAAAGTAATCTCCAAAGAAACACCCATCCCATTAAAAGATGGGCCAAAGACTTAAAGAGAGTCTTCTTTGAAGAAGAAACAAAAATGGCCTATAGACACATGAAGAAATGCTCGATATCTCTGGCCATAAAAGAAATGCAAATCAAAACAACTCTAAGATTCCACCTCACTCCAGCTAGAATGGCCAGGATCAAGAAAACTAATAACAACAGGTGCTGGAGGGAATGTGGCCAGGAGGGATCACTACTACACTGTTGGTGGGAGTGCAAACTCATTCAACCACTATGGAAAGCAGTATGGCAGTTCCTCAAAAGACTAAACATAGAGTTCCCCTATGACCCAGCAATTCCACTACTCGGCATTTACCCAATTGTCCAGAAACAAGGACAAACTAAATCCACTAGCACAATGATGTTCATTGCAGCACTATTTACCATAGCAAAGATATGGAACCAACCCATATGCTCCTCAGTTGATGAGCGGGTCAACAAGATGTGGTATTTACACACAATGGAATTCTATGGTTCTGTTAGAAAGAACCACATTGTCCCATTTGTAAGGAAATGGAAAAATTTAGAAAAAATCTTATTAAGTGAAGAAAGCCAGACTCAAAGGAACAGAGGCTCAATAGTTTTTCTCATTTGTCATAATCAGTATAAATCTTGGGCTCTCCTAGCAGAGATTTACAATAAAAAAAAGCCTACATACATAAGGCCATATAGTATGAAGCTAAATGAAAGGATATAGAAACAAAAGCTATATAATGAGTGATTATTGTCCTTAATGTACTATGTTATCTCTCATCTCTTTGGTGTCCCTTGGTTATCTCATATTGTACAGTATTTCACCTTGTTATCTGATATATTTTATATATTCTTATTTGTTTATTTGAAATAGGATAGGGAAGGGGGAAAACAATATGAGGAGTGGGGTGGGGGGAGGGAAATGTGGACCAAGACATGAGAAAGTGTATCAATGTATGTGAAGTAATGCATCTTCTATCTGGTGAATATAATGTAACCCTTCTATTAATTACAATAAAAATATATGGAAAAAAAGAAAATTGTGCATTTTGCATCCAAAATAAAAAAGATTTAATTTCACTGTGGGAATTTCCACTTGAGATACTCTTCATTATGACTAAGAACTGAATCTGAATTTGAATCTCCAGCTTTGTGAAGAAGCCCAGTTCTTTCATAGGTTATCATTGGTTATTTGGGTATATTCTCTGTGCTTTCTGGAAAATAATGAAGGAAGTAGTCTACTCTTTTATTTTTTAGTAAAAGGAGTCTCTTTAATCTCTCTCTCTCTCCATATATATATATATGGTAAGTGGATCTTACCTGTAATTCCAACTATGTTGCAGAGAGCTGGAGCTAGAAGGATCATAGTAGAAAACTAGTCTAAACAACAATTTAAACATACAGACACACACACACACACACACACACACACTCACGAGATTCTACATCAAAAGCAAGCAAAAGGCCACAGTGCAGAACTGTAATTCCAGTCATAAAGAAGATGATTACAGTCCAAGGCATGTTTCGGTTAACTGCGAGAGACCATCTCTGAAACATAATGCAAGCAAAGAGAGCTGGAGGCATTATTCAGGTGGGTCAAGCTCTCTTGCCTAGCAAGCGCACAAGGCCCTGAATTTACACTCAGCACTAACAACACCAGCAAATCCAAAGGGCAAGAAAGGAAAGAAATACACAACTAATAGTGATGGCATGCCCGTGAAGGGGTGCACTACCACACCACATGAGCAGTGAACTCCCAGAAGACCTTTCAAGTACTGTCCACTCATGCACAGTGTGTACACAACCCCATGAAAACTGCCTTTCAGTTGACAATGGAGAGGGAAAAGAAGCTTCACTTCAAGCCCAAATGAACAGAATGCATGCTTTATTGAGCAAAACAGGACTGATTTGTCTTCCTTCATTTTTGCTAAGACTGTGGACCAAGGGAGGGAAGAAAAAAAATATGCCCCAAATCATTTTAAAGTGCCCAGTATCTGAATAGGTCATCAAACAAAAAGACATTGTTTATGGCTTGTCTCCTTACACAGTTTTTTCCACCCTAGGGATCTTTTTCAGTTACAATGCATCCCGGATGTGAGGCTGTCTGTCAAGTTCGCTGTCAATATTTCCTTTGAAAATAGACCTTGGATTTTAGTTCTTTTTTGAATTGTTTTGAATTATTTTCATGGAGAGAGAATAGCATGTCCTCTTTCCTGGTGATACCATAGCCCTTCTAACTGCAGAAGCTGCAAAAAATAAACTTTGAAGATCTCTCTGTGGTGGCTCCATGAGAATCTTGCCTCTGTCATTTACTCTCCGGACTTGGAGGGGGGTGGGGTAGGCTCGGGGCCCAGCTTGTGACTGGAGATGAAAAACTCAACTCTGCTAAACAGGAAAACTGGAAAGGTCTGGTTATACAAAGACCCATTTTTTTCCCCCTGCATTTGCCTTTTGGAAGATGATAATTCCATCTTACCAGACACTCATTAGCAGATGTGATATGGCCACGCCCACAAGTGCTACTCTCAATTGTGAAAGAAGCACACAAAAGATGAAAATGAAAGAACCCAGGAGATATTTTGGCAAGCTAAGTCTGGGTGTGGGAGGGGATGAGGAGCTGCTAGATTTGTCTGGTTCCAGTTCTCCAGTCTCACTGTTACATAGCTGAGCAGATAGCAACTTCAGGAAACCACTGGTGCCATTGCATGTTTCTACAGGATTACAGTTTTTCCCTCACAACTCACATTTTGAACTTGTGTGCTCAGTGGATCATGTTTAATCAATAATATTGCTTAATTCAGGGGCTTCTATCACATCTTTTACATTATGTTAGTTGTACAAAAATCAAAACCAAGCTTTTTTTCAAAACTTTCGATTTCCCTACAAATGGGGCAATGTTGAAGGAAGACAGACCAGAAGAAACGTAGGCTGTATGGTCTCCCTCATTTGTAATAACTGGAATTTATCTAGAATATTCTTAGCAAAGGATGACAACAGCTTCATAGTTATGTCCACACGACATAATAGTGCTTATGGAACTGAATTGCAGGAAATGGAAATCAGAAGTTTCCTTAGTGTACTGTTTTGCAGTTATTTCATTTTTCTTTCTCACCCCACTCCCCCGCCTCCTCTTTTGGTTTATTCCCTGTGGTCACTGTGTTTTATTTCTGTCCCTTTGTCTAGAATATAAGCTTATGTGATTTGAGGAAGGGAAAGGGAGTCACAGAAACGGTAGGACAAAGAATGAACCAATACAACATTGATACCCACGAGACACTCTGTTAGAAATGAATCTTACAACTTGGGAGGAAAGGGAGTGGGAGAAAATGGAGGAGGGAGTGACACTGCTCAAAAAAGAAATGTACTTATTACCTCACATGTGTAACTGCAACCCCTCTGTACATCACCTTTACAATAAAATGTAAAAGTTTCACAATTCTTCAGGGAAATGGATTTCATTTATCACAAATGCTTCCAAGAGTGACTTTTGTTGTTTTCCTTCTTTTTCTTCTTCTCCAACCAGGATTTGTATGTTTCTTTGCCTTACTTTCCAAAGTTGTGCATTCATTAACATGCCTGGTGTGTGCACAGACACTGCTTCTGTTAAGGGATTACATCCTTATTGACTGATTGTCTTGTATCCTGCTTCAATATCCTTGAGAATTACTCAATCAACTGAACTCTGCTGCTAAATTCTAATGATTGTGCAAGGAACAGAGTAAAAGGAGCTTCTAAATTTCTTAAGCAGGGAAAGAAAATAACTCAGGCTGCCCCCCCTCTCTTTCCTCTCTCTTTGCCAGTTCTGGAGCTTGAACTCAGGGCTGGGCACTGTCCTTTGGCTTTCTCAAGGCTAGCGATCTACCACTTGAGCCACAGCACGATTTCTGTCTTTTTCTTTGTATGTGGTACCGAAGAATCGAACCTATGGATTTGTACATGCTAAGCAAGCACTCTACTACTAAGCCACACTCATGGTCCAGCCTGGTCTTTATTTGGGGTGGGGGGGGCAGGGGGGTAGGTCACGTGGGCCTGGGCATTGTCCCTGAGCTCTTCAGCTACCCCTGGAGCCATAGCCCCACTTCCCATTTTTCTAGAGGTTAATTGGAGATAAGAGTCTCAGGTCATTTTGTGCCTGGGCTGGCTTTGGACATTGATCCTCAGGTCTCAGCCTCCTGAGTAGCTAGCGAGGATTACAGGTGTGAGCCCTCACTTGGCTCAGACTGGTCTTTTTACAACCCCTTCCTCTTCCCATAGATATTTTAGATAAAACAAGCCTATATTGAGGAGTCTTGGGTGGGCAGGGAAAAGAGCAGAAAGGTCAGTACACAGTATACTCACTAGTTTGGGTTTTGACTTCTAGAATGATAATCTTTGGATTTTTTTTGTTCACACACAACCTATCTTTTTCTTTGTACTAAGACGCCTCTGAAATTGCTGGTCCCGAAGTATCAGCATAATACTGCTTGTGCTAAGCTTTCTTAACTAAGGAAATTTTGTTGCTTCTCATTTGGGAAGCATTTTTGAGGAATATTCATAGAAACTTTGCTATAGGCACTGGGAAATTATAAAAAAATGATTCAATTACTTTCTGGAAGGTTATTGTTGGTCTTAGTGGATTTAAATATTTAACAATCAAGTTCACACTGAGAAGCGCAAGTTTTATGTTGTTAAGTAAATTGGAAAAAATAGAAGGAAGTCAGAATTTATTCTATCTTCAGAGATGTCTTTGGGAAGGAAAGATGGAGAATGTGTCAAGAAGAGAAAGTTGAATGGGAAAGCATTAGACAGAGGCACAAATCGGGGACTGTTATGCTACAGAATTGGAACATACTGTGGCTGAGACCAGGCATAAACTGAAAAGGATGGGGAATGGCTTACGAATCAAGTTGGGAGATGGCATTTTGAGAAGTGATGTTTTGAGTTTCAGCTTAAGGAGCTCTTGGTATCGCGGGAGCAGCCGTGTGAGGGCTTTTCTTCAATGGAGAATCCTGAGGACCACTTATTCTTTCACTTGCTCGCTCTACCTGGTGATTTTCTGCCCAGTTCTGATGGATTCTACATGAAGTCTTCTGTGTGGTTATCTTTACACTCAGCGCCTCCAGAAATAAAGAAATTTTTCATTGATGCAACAATGAGGACACCATACAAACCAGTTTCTCTTTTCTACGAACCACCTTGAAGACAAATGGTCTATTTTGTGTTACTACAACAAAATGCCCAAGGCAGGATCCTGACACAGAGAGAGGGCAACTTTGATAACTTTGCTGGGTGCTGAATGTTCAAACATCAGGCTAGAGGCTCTGCGGTGGGCAGTGGCTGGTGGAGGTGGTAGATGTCAAAGGAAGGATCATATCTTGAAATAAGAACCCAGAGACAAATTTAGGGCAGGATCTCCCTTTTATAACTTGCTTTTGTGAGAATTCACTGTTGGAGGCAACATTTATTCCCTAAGTCCACGTGACTCTTGATACCCAGACATGGTTCTGTATCTTCTTTGCTTATAATCATAACATGTTGGGGTAAAAAGTGTTCTGGTTTTTTGACCCTGCCCTTTTACAATTTTATATGCAAATTAGTCACCTGTGTCTGGGTCTCCTTTTTTATTATTGTATTATTATCTTAATTTAGTTGTGCAAAGGGGTTTCCAAGGAACTTGCCAATTTATGTGTGCAATGCATCTTGATCCACATCGCCCCGTTTATCATTCTCTCCCCATGTCTAAAACCCACCCATCACTTCAATTTTCTTAATTCTGTTTTCATGAGTGCATTCTTGTGTGTGTGTGTGTCTGTGAGTGTGTGTGTGTGTGTGTGTGTGTGTGTGTGTCTGTGTGTTTCTGCACGTGCACTAGTCCTGGGACAAGGCTTGGGGTCTGTCCCTGAGTTTCTTTTGCTCAAGGATAATGCTCTACTACTTGAGCCACAGCACCACTTCTGGACTTTTCTGAGTAGGTTATTTGAAATACAAGTCTCACAGATTTTCATGCACAGATTGGCTTTAAACTGCTATCTTCAGATCTTGGCCTCCTAAGTAGCTAGGATTGCAGGCATAATCCACCATTCTTTCATCTTTCCTCTCTTCATCTGTCTACCCCCGTTTTTCCTCAGCCCACCCAATGCCTCAAGTACCAGATTACTTACATTCATTTTGTTAGACTATAAGTTAGTTGTTGAAAGGAATGACACCACCAGGATTTTCCCATGTGTACACATCGTACCTTAGTTTACAAACAACAACTAAAGTTGGTGCCATTGTAGGAGACTGAAGGAATGTGACTACAGTGGGGGTGGGGATATAAACTGGTGCACACACAATGGAAAGGAGTTTGGAGATTTCCTTCAAAACTCGAAAGGAGAGACAACAAAAGCTTCACTCACAGTGGTGTAGTCAGAATAAGGTTTCCAGGATCGAATTTCAAATAGTTTTTATGTTAGACCATCCAGTGACCCACAACATGCTACACCTGAGAGAGAGCTCATATGAGTCACTCCATTTCAGATTAACTTCCTTTTTCTTTTAGAATTGGCTTCTTTTCTTTCCCAACTCAGCTTCGGCATAAAAAGACTCCTATGCAATTAGCATTGAGAGACATAGCTGATGTTATATTCAGAGCAGCCATTTGGTACTCGGAGGTTATCATGTTCTTATTGTGTGTGAAGTACCCTGAGTGATGGAATGTGGCCAGAGGAAAAGGAGCTTGTGACTCTTGTTCCTTAGCATGCAAAGCAAAGCTCCAAGCTTCAGCTCCCATCTTCCTTTCTCAGCCACACATCAGTCCTAACTGCAAGCTACTATGGGACTTTCTTCAGCTCATTTTATCTTTTCTCCCTTTAGGTTTTATTCCACACATTTGTATTTTACAAGCGTTCTGACTGCATGATTTGTGCCTTATTTTCTTTGTGTACCTGGGTTGCTAGCGCACACATGAAGACCATCTGCTGACCAACAACTCAGGTACAGTTCCTGTAGTATATTACAAAAGGTTGTGAGTCAATATTTTATGAACACACAATAATTGCACAAATGGGGTTCACTGTGAAATTTTTACACGTGCACAAAATAACTTTTGCATCTCCTTATTTTACATTTTGAAACAAAATAATAGATCTTAAGAAATTAATCGGTTGGTGGGGTTGTTGTCTTCATTCTAAAGCTGCATATAAAGGAAAACACATCTATCTATCCATCTGTCAATATGTATATGAAATAAATACAGGCTAATGTATACACACATTTACATAAATATATACATACATGTATACATATACATATATGTATAAATAAGTGTGTGTGCGTGCATGCCAATACTGGGATTTGAACTCAGGATGTGGACATTGCTCCTTAGTTTTTTCATTAAAGGCTGGTTCTCTATCACTTGAGCCCCACAACCATTTCTAGCTTTTTTTCTCTGGTCTCTGGCTTGAACTCAGGGCCTGGGCTCTGTCCCCGAGCCTCCTTGCGCTCAAGGCTAGCTCTCTACCCCTTGAATCATACCACCACTTCCACCTATTTCTGAGTAGTTTATTAGAGATAAGATGCTCACAGACTTTCTTGTCTGGGCTGGGTTTTAACCACGAGTCTCAGACATCAGCCTTCTGAGTAGCTAGGATGAGCGGCGTGAGCCACTAGCTTCCAGCCATTTCTGGCTTTTTGATGAATGAAAGGAAATAAGATACTCATGGGGAAAAAAAAGATTCTCATAGACTTTCCTGGCTTCGTACTGTGATCCTCAGGTCTCAGCCTCCTAAACAGCTATGATTACAAACATGGGGAGTGGCACCCAGGTATATACTATTTAGTAGAGCAGTGTAGAAAGAAGGAAAAGACCGAATATAATGGAAAATGTATTTTCAGTTTTTGTGTTATTTAATTTCCAACAGAAGAACAAAATATTATGGCATGAACTACCTGAGTATAACTCTCATTTTTAGATACCATGCACGTGGTATATGTGCACGCACACACACACACACACACACACACACACACACACCCTTAACCTTCCATTACTACCACACACCTTTACTCCCTACTTTTAATTTTAGCAGTGCTGACAGGATTTACAATGGCTGCCCAGTTCCAGATTAAACACTGAAAATTTATTTGTGGGAATGAGTTCAAGCCAATGAGGCCTGCTTTTGAACGTGTGTAAAATGCAGCAGCGGTGATATGCGGTCGTTTCTACTCTTCCTTGTCATGTCTGGACTGGTAAAAAATATACTTTAAACATCAAATTTAAAAATGAGTGAGTGCTACTGAACAGTGGCATTGGCTTTTGGAAGTTAAAGCTTTTCCTGGGCTGGAATCAGAGCCCCTGTTAGTTATTGAATACAATTCTAAGTGAAGAAGGCAGTATATTGTAGCACACCATGCATTATTTTTTTTTCCCTGGGGTATTGTAGTTTGCGTCACCTCCAAAGTTAATTCATGAGTTTGCGTTCATGCAACGTGCATGCCTTTCAATACTCCTACATCTCCACGTACATCTACTTACTAATGTTGACCTTGAAATCGAAGGACATTCCACTTAGATTTCAAAACCAGAAAAAGCTAGTATTTCCTTTGTTCAACTTGTGAGGATACAATTCAGTAATGTGAGCAGCATCTACTCCAAATCATGCACTAGCTACGCAAGTAGGACTAGATTTCACTTGGACACACTCTAGACCTTCTTTGCCTTTCTTGTAGGCTGTGTTCTTTTCTACGCTGAACACATAGAGGAGACGTGCATTAGTGCAGAATTATCTGCTGGGTTGTCCAGCGATCTAGATTTCTAGAGGGAAAGGAAGGAAACTCTGAGTCTCTACAGTCTTTGAATTCTGACACTGGGCCTCATTTCCATCTAGCAAAATGATCCATTCCTGAACATTTCCTTAGCTCCTGGCTTTTCAATTGTCCCTATAGAAATAGACCTATTCCTTTACTTCCTGGATTTTGCTGGAGTACAATGACCCACTCGCATATATTACTATCTCAGTGATTTTTAAAACAAATCAAGCCTGGGTATGCATAGAAGATTTCTTATCCTCTGCTGTTAGACACAGAAATATGGCAAATCCCTCTCACACAAATGCTTGCATATTGTTATGTCCATTGCCAAATGGAGAGGTTGTTCTTTAAACCTGAAAAAGGCTATAGAAACACTCTCATTGAGGGGGTTAATCTTAATGTATTAATAATAAAAATGTATTCAGTGAAAACCAATAAACAGGAATTAAACTCATAAAGCTGCTGCACTGATGGCCACACAGAGCTCTTTCAAATCTTCAAAGAACATTAGAATGAATGCCTAATTAATTACCACATCCATTCCGAGAAAGGTAGGTTTATAAAAATGCAACAGAGAAATTGAGCAACAGGCCCAAGGCTACCACGAGAATTATTATCCAACTCGCAACCTCCCTAAATGCTAAGCATAGGTGTGCATGTTCTTTCTAAGCATAGAAGCAAACTAAAGCTCATAAAATGTGATTACAACACGAATGCCTGATGTTTCAGATATTTGTCATAAACTAACAAATAAAATCTATCACCCATAAAGAGGTTTTATTGAAGTAAAGCTCTGACAATGATCTATTTGCCTGTGGTAAAGCTATAAAGCTTGACTTTGACACTGGGTTCTTAATAGCATGTGAAATACAATAACCTTCCTCAAGTGAATGAATGGGAGTGTGATTATTTACACGCATTGAAATTTACGTACCAATGCAGGAAGGTAGCCAGTTCAGCCTCTTTGCTCAGGATTTGGGGCACAGGTGAGCCTGCTTCACAGTGAACCCTAAAATGCTTTTGCTGGGCCTGGTCTGTGAAGGATGCTAAATATTTCAATGACAAGCAGTTTTAAAGAGTAGATTATGAGGCAGAAAAGAACATTTATTTATTGGCATTTGTCAGTTTCATGAGTCAGGGAAGAGTAGAAGCATGTTTTATGACAGCACAAAAAGAATTGGGATAGCGGAACTCAAAGTACTTGTGTGGGAAATTTGTAGGAGTCTTAAAGAATTATAATGAATGTCTCTAGCCATTTATCTCCTCTCTCTCTTTCTTTCCCTAGTTTGTGGCATGTGAACAGAGAACAGAACAAAAGACCTCAACCTCATCTTCTAGGAACAGAACATTTCTCACTGCTGAGGTTAGTTATACTAGTCCATGTGTTTCTCAAAGGGGTGATTCTGGCAAGCAATTAAGCGAATCCTCCATTCACACTCATTTAATATACAAATGACTGCAAAGAGAGCACAATTCATAAGCAGCCATGATCCATTCTGCTTCACTCCTCCTGCTCAAACCACCCCATCCTCACCACTGACTGCTTCTCTCCAGTGTTGACGTTCCTGGGAGATCTGGGGAGAGCGTGGGCGCCATGCCACTGGGGGCCAGCATTTCTGACTCCTCACAGGGTTTGCATTGGGTTCATGAACACTGGGGGTAATGCTTCAGGCCTGTCCATTGCATGACCTTGAGAAGGTCCTGGGATGAACCATACCTGCTGGACTGAGGGAAAGGGACAGAAATGACAGGCTAAGCACACACCAAGCATTTAAAATGAAACAAAAATGCATGTGAAGAGAGCCAGCTAGTACATATTACACATGTTACAGATGAATCTAAGGAGATGCATATGACTCAGCTTAGACTTGGCCAGGCTTGCAATGAGCATTATTTTATCCAGCATGATTAGGGTCCTGAAGAGATGCATGGATCGGTCTAAAGACCTAGGTGAGTAAATCCCGAAGCAAGTCTGGAGAGCCAGACACTGTATTATCTGACAAGTTATAGAGAGGATGTTTCCAGCACAGGAAATGAACACATCAGAAATAACCAATTCAGCTGGGCGGGGCGGCTCATATCTCTAACCTATCTGGAAGTAAATCTTGTTGATGTTACCTCATACCTAGAAGGCACTACTCACTACCTGCCATTTTGAGCAGAAGTCCAAGATGCTAGGAGAACAAGAAATCACTCTCTTCCCCTCCATACTACCTCAGGATTCTACCAAGTTATGCATTTATCAGTAGCTTGGTCCATTAACGAAAGCAGAACCTTTATGATCAAATCATCTAACATCAACTGTACCTCCATGGCTCCTGGTTCATCTGAGGGAGCTGTTGCTGCCTTGGGGTTCCTTATAGAAAAAAAAAGTTCACACAGCAACAAAGGAAATATCTGTTCTGATGAGAACATACCCTATTACATCATTTTCACTGGAACGAATCGACATTTTCCAACAAGCATTATTATTTGTTTCTGCCAGATCAAAACTTCCTTTGGTTGATTCATAGCCCTTTGGGTATAAAGCAGTCCTAAATGTAACTTGATTCTGCCCTGTATTCCTACGCTTTCCAAAAGAGCCACCCCTTTCTCTTCCCGTCATCTTTTTTATGTAAGTAAAAACTGCAGTCTTTCTCCAGTTCAGCCCAAATTCCAGGAGTCACCAAGGTAATTGTTTTATACCTGCTTTCACATCTTGTGTATCAGTAAGTCTTGTTGGAGATAATACATTTCCATTTATTAGCTTGTCCTCCCCCTGCCCAGTCTTCTGTTAGGAGCTTCACAGATATAATCTTCCCCCTCTGGCTACCTTCTTCATATAGTAGGTTTGGTTTAAAAGAATGAATCAGATTATTGTATTATGATTAAAGTTCTTTCCTGGATTCATATAACTAAATATAAAATCTAAATTCCTAGGAGTCAAAGTACCCTATACATTATTATAGATTATTATAGATCACTCCCCACTAATTCCATATTTTCACCTTTTCATTTTGTACCATTTAAAATAATTTGGGAGAACATTAAGTTCTTTCTCACTTCCAGACCTTGGGAGAGTTTTGTTTTCTTCTCTCTTTGTACTAACTGAGATTTCCCCATATATTCATGCATGTCCTTTTGTTTTTCTTGTGACTTGGGTTTTACTCAAAGATATTTCCTCAGAGGTGATATTCTTGGCTGCTTTCTAGAGAGCAAAGTCACTGAATGCCATGTACTGAAAATCTCTTGAGATGTAGGGAATAGGCATATGAACGCAGAGGATTCCATGAAGAATTTTATGATGAATGGAATGAATTTCCTTTCCTCATCATTTATGCTTCTAACCTAGGGCATCCAGCACCCTAAACTTTTTCAAGGATGCCCTTTTATCCCATGTCTTCATCTCCTATGCTTTTCTTGCTTTTTAGGTCAGTCTCTACCCTGTTCCCAAAGGACTGCATTTTATGTTCTCATGTGATATCCAACTGGTATGCTAATTCCTCTGAATAAGCATGAGGGAACAGCCACTGGCACACCAATGGAGAGGTGTGCTGTCAGCCTTGGTTCCAAGGAGTCCTCCAGTGGCACTAGCTGGCTGCCCACAGATGCTACTTAGGCCCAGAGCTCATCCTGTTGACCTATGAATAAGTAGCAAGTGGGAGACTTCCCCTGCCATTGACTTACTGCTGAATGAATGGAAGACAAAAATGGCTGGTCATTTTGCCATCCGCACAGAGAAGACAAAACTGATCTTTCCTACCCAACAAAGTAGTTTTATGGGGAAACGAGCCAAATTCTGAGACATGGTCTCAGTTACTCATAAAGGCTGTTCATAGAATTGGTACTGAGCCTACATTGCCACCCCAGGGACAGAGATCTGGTCAGAACTGTCTGCACAGACATAAACAAAAGGGTTCAAGGGAGAGCTGAGTAAATTTGTCTGGCCAGAGTGTTCACGTCCACCTTGGAAGCTGATGACTTCTCTGGGATCTGTCCTGATGTCATCTGAGTCAAAGAGCTGCTGATGGAGCGGGGGCATCGCAGAGACCTGGTGGCAGGGCATCATAAGGGAATTAGAAGCAGAACGAATGCACTCCTTGGGATTCTTTACAACCACAGCCAGTGGTCCATCCGATGAGTTCACTGTAGCAAAAACTCAGTTCCAATGCCAGTATTTGCCTAATGTTTATCTTATCGTGTGGTCACTGATGTACTTTAATTCACCAGAGTTGTGCCTGCAACTCACACCGATCTCCAAGTGGCCTATATGTCATTTCCTCAAATCCCCCGCGTTTCACAGAGAACCAGTCTAGCCAGTGTAAGTGGAGTAAATGAGTACAAAACAAAACCAGATGGTGATTTCCTGAGGACTCATTCCCTCTGGAAATTTGTCAAAGCAGCTGTGCATAATGAATTATATTAGTCACAATTATTGACTTTTCCTTTGGATTCATTATTAAATTCCTTGCACTTGAAAGTTATCTGGTAAATAGGCATTGTTTAGCTGTTTCTATTCTCCCATCTGTCCCTCCACCTATTAATATCTACAGATGGGTATTCACTGCTACCTTCAAGGAAGTCTGTTTTCATTGTATGGCTGAACCTATAGTTACCTGTATGCCCTCAAGTAAGCAAACTCAACTCTTCAATGTGTCAATTCTTCCACTATAAAACAGGGAGAAGCAGATTCCAGTTACCTAATTTCATTTATGCTTTAACCTTGTATGGAGCCCAAGACTGTCAGAGAAGCTAGCATTGTCTTTCCTATTTTCTAATTTTAATCATGCTCGTAATTTTCCTCTGATACTTTCCCACATTCTTCTCACTCACCTTGAATAAGTGAACCAAGGAAACCCATCTGAAAGGGGTTAACAGAATGCAACAGAATCGCTCTGAGCTGGTCTCCCTTCATTTAGATATTTTTGTATTATGTTTGTTTGTCAAGTTGCATTGCTGTAATAGACCTGTCATTCTAGAATGTACTTAAGCCTAACAGGACCTAGTTCATATTTCACTCTATTATCTTTTTGGTGGGCTAAGTGCATACTAATCATGATATGGTTTTCCAATCTACCCTTTCCTTAGAAAACACCAGATTACTTTACAAATGTCTCCACTAACACCAGTGGAATTATTTTTACTGTAAACATGCTTTCAGATGTGTTTTTAAAGCAATTGTTAAAACACATTCTTTTTAATATAGGTACATACCAGGCTTAGATATTTATATAACAGTAGGACATACTGGGTAGTGTCTAGAATATATTGCCAAGACAGTATATAGAATAGAATGTTTGTACAAAGGGAGACAGTTTTGATTTCACTGTTAGGAAAATTAGCCTTTGCCAGTAACAAATCACAGTAGAAAGGTCTTGGTTGAAACAGAAAAGTGCTTCTCATTTGCAAGGCGTCAGTGTTTTAATCCTTCAGGGAAAGTGTTCAATACACATCATATTAGGCACAGCATGTCTCATCCATCACATCCAGTGGGTGACAGATGACATGTTATAGATGAAACCTCATACTCCTATGAACAACTAATGTCCACCTTGCTGTATTTAATCAATCTGCCTAGCAACTTATTTCTAAATCCCATCTTGAATATTCTTGTAAAACTTTGTTTAAATATTTCAAATTCCAGCTGGAGGACACTTGAGGAAATGAGCCTTCAGACTGAACGCAGTTGAAACACACAGAGACAGAATTACACTATAAATTGTTGACTATGACCAGGCTGCCTGACTATGTGGAAATAAAATATGGCACAAATACAGTAGATCTCCAAATGAGCCAGTGAATATTCTTTTCTTAGATTTGCTCTGTAGCCTGCACTTAAAGGATCTGCCCTTAGACCTTGAGAATTTGATATTATCCTGATATAAAGTGATAAGGTATTCGTCCTAGTTTAAGCTGGTTTATACCGTGTTGAAAAAAACATGGTTTGATTTAGAAGTAGCCATAGCTGTAAAAATGCAGACATGAATAATTCCCATCAGAGAGGCACTCACCATGCTGGAATTGATATTACTCTGAGGAGGTCTTCAGAAAATTATTCTACTTCCTCAGGACAGAAGATATCTGGATATGACTGGAGGCATGGATGGTGGATTTGTCAGATAAACAAAGAAAGGAAATGCGTTCCTGAGAGAGAGAGGGGAGAGAGAGAGAGAGAGAGAGAGAGAGAGAGAGAGAGAGAGAGAGAGAGAGAGAGAGAGACTAACACATGCTGATTCACAGGTATAGCACGCACATGTCGAGCTCTGGGAAACAGGAAAATAATTTGCTGTTATAAAGGACAAAGAGTGAGGGAATGTCAAGTACAGAAAGCCATAAGTACAAACAGGTATCCAATCAGACACTACTTTTAAAGAATATGTACACATTCTCTAATTTGGAATTTCAGAGTGTATTACCACAGAGAGATTTCTTCAGCTACTTTATTTCTTTAAGGATATTTTTTTCTGATTAATGACATGTCAATTAGTGGATTGAAGCCAAAGAACTGCTCATTCATTTATCTGATAATAATTCTCAAAGGGTTAAATAAAAATATGAGTCCTTTTTTCCTCTTCTTACTATTTTCTAATCCTAAGAAATATGTTGGCAACTTTGTATGTAATGAAAAAAAAAAAACACTTGTTCTCTTGTCTTCCCATTGTGGTAACTAGGAAGAAAAGAGCTTAAGACCTTTGCATATTTCAGGCAGATACTTGTGTTAGCCTGGACCGAAAGGATAGCTTCTACACTATTGGCTTTCAGAGGTGAAGCATTATCATGACTGAACATTATACGTTAATTATTTTAAGTGTCTTTACCAAATTGTGTGTTATATCTACATTTACCTGGAAGAGTGAGGTTCACAATCTTATATACATACCTCTCATCCCACCCCTGGGAAGGCTGAGGAAGTTGGAGCAACAGTTCTGCAGCAGCCTGAGTTACCCTGTCTCTAGAAAACAGAACGATACACACACAAAACAAAACACCCAACCAAACAGTAAGTTTTAAGACATCCAGTAATTCTGCATGTGTTTTACAACCAATTAAGGCCTTTTAAGCCCTTTCAATTGTGTGTTTATTGTGTACTTTTGGGGTCTTTATTTCTTTATTTATAAAAGTAAGGATGATCCTCCATTTAATTCACTTAAAAGTATCACCATTGCACTCAGTATTGAAAGAGAACCTTTACCTTTTCTGGTTCATTCATCTGTAAGCAAAAAGAACACTCACACACTCATTTCAACATCTCAGCTCTTCTTCTTTGTTCCATTTATGTGAGCTAGGAAACCAGCCAGCAGCACAGCTCCAAATTCTTGTCAGTCTCCTGAGTTTTTGATAAGAGATTGGCAATCTTACCCATCACATACATCTCCACTAAGCCAGAAAGGCTGAATAGCTATTTTCTGGATAGGTTCATGGAGCCTTACCTGAAACTAAGTCATGCCCATGATTTATTAAAAGGTTCATCATGAAAAGGGTTCATTGAATGGGGTATGTAGAAAATTTCCCGAGGATTATGCCTTCTTTTCTGAAACCGAGGATGCTCTGTCAGACTGGAAGAAAACCACATTGCTAGACAGAACCCTTTAGCTTGCCAACAACTTGGCGTCCGGCCCAAGCCTGCTCCTATCAAAGCATGTTGCTTATAAAATGGCTCTTGGGCAACTTGCCACTCACTGCTCCACCTCCAGGGGCATAATGGAAGCTGTGCCCTGTGGGGAGAAGGCTCTGTGAAGATATTTCCACTGCTGCCTGGGGTCCTGTAAAGGACAATTCACAAGCAAAAATATCCCAATGAAGAGGAAAGAGACACATCCCTCTGAAATGAGCAATTCTTTGGAATCCCTGAGTCATTTAACCAACCATGTTATTTACTTTCCTTTATTAGAAATTTTGACCTCAAATTTGTAGCTTGCCAGTGGTTCATCTTTGAGAGTGGAATGTGTATACTTCCTTTGGAATGGTCTCTCAAATCTGGTTCTCCATTGTAAAAGTATACATACATCAAATCCTTCATGAAACTTGACAATTGTGTAATAAATAATGACAAATATGTCTATGCTCTATGAACCAAAGATCAATTTGGTGTTAGTAATCACCTCTACCGGACCTCATCTTAGCCTGCTTGCAGTAGCAGAAAGATAAAAGACAATAGATGATAGATAGATAGATAGATAGATAGATAGATAGATAGATAGATAGATAGATAGATGATAGAAAGATGCATAGATGCATAGATGATAGATGGCTGAGAGAAATGATACACAGATAAATAGACAATATATATTGATGGTAGATAACATAGACTGAGCTATGCTTATCTCTTATATCTATCATGCATTATTTTTGTTCCTTTCCATTCTATTCCACACCAGAATAAAGCAGATACTACACATATCTCCCTACATGTTCACATATGCACTGTGACTTGGTGAAAATCAAAAATGAAGGCTAGTCAGTCCAGCATGAACTAAATGAGATGCAAACAATCTCAGCCTGTGTCCATGGCATCAACACCAGTATAACTTGTCCTGTCTTTATTGTGAATTGTCTATTATATACTCATAAAATCACAATTTGGGTCTCTTTCTTTCTGTTACTCTGACGGTTTTCCTCTTGATGAAATGGAGATTACATCAAAAAGCAAGAGGATGCTGTGTCCATAGTGGAATTCTCTCTTAAGTGCTCACTCACTCTCTTCTCTTGAGGCCCCACCCATATGACCTGTTGCAGGAAGGTACTAAAGACTCTGCCTATGTTCCTCAGAGTCATTTCTCCAGGGGATTTTTGTCACAGGTCATCAGGTACCAAGCAAGCATTATCTCTGTATGTTCTGTACCACTTACGCACATGAATTATGCCTACTTACCTAGTGGTTTATATTGCATTATTGAGACAGTGCATAAAAGTCACTGTGAAAGAATTTAGGGAGTCAAGGAAGAAGAAGCTGTGATCCATGCCAGCACAATGGGAAAGTGAGGAAAAATAGAAAGGTCATCCTCAAATGCCAGCTATGCTATAGAGAGATTAGGAAACAGAAGATTTGACATGGAGCAGTGCATGGTACTGAATTAATCATCATTTCATCTTTGTTTATGAACTCTGAAACTGAAATTAGCCACAAGGCTGACTGCTGAGGCCACAGTCATATCCCAGAGAGATCTGTACCACTAGGATCAACCCAACTAAATGTGCTAGCTGATCAGGTGCATGCAATTTGAATTGTTTTCCTCATAGGTTTCTGATTTCATATTATGACATGAAAGATTGGTTCCAAGTTAAAAACACAGAAAGTTCATGGAATATCTACAGGATAACAGAATTAACACATTCTCATTAAAATTCTGCTCTCAACTGCTTAACAACTGCTGAGTAAATCAAGTTAAGCCACATTTTCCTCTCGGCAACCTTGAAGGGTTATGAGTCCTTTTAAGGCAGGAAAAATCCTTCATTGTCTTTTGAAATTATTTCCAAGTGGTATTATGATTGCTTAGGGATAACAAGCCTGTAATTTTTGACAAATACTGCCTTAATATTATGATAAGGGCTTATATATTCATGTTTCTTTGAAGTTCTAGAAAACAACAGGTAATATTTAATCTGAGTTTCATATTTTTGAGACAAAGGAACCAGAAGTATCATCAGATGGGTGTCAGCTGACTTGATTGTCATGACTGAAATTGTCATGATTGAAAATTTGATATGTACCTGAGGACCCAGCGCTCTTGCAGAGGCTATGACAAAGTTTTGGTTGTATGAAATCCGTATACAGGCTGATATATAGTACTGACCACATTTCTAGGCATATATGCTGCCATCAGCTGCTTACTTCATCTCCATACAGTCTCCATGGTTACAGCAATAAACCTTATCATTGTATCCTTCCATCTGGTTCCTTTTTCTTGACCCTGGAATATACTAGTAGTTGATACTTGTTTCCTTTTTTGAAAATATTAGGACCTGATCAAGTAAATGGGTTCTTTTCCTGTGTTTCTTGAGTACCCAGGTTTCTCCACCATATTCATTCTTATGAAGATACTGGCAGCCAGATGCTGCTGGCTCACACCTCTGATCCTTGATACTCACAAAATTGAGATCTGCAGATCAAGGTTTGGAGCCAGCTTAGGGAGGAAAATGCTATGAGACTCTCACCTTCAATTAACCACCTAAAAACCAGAAATAAGGCTGTGCCTCAAAGTGATGGAGAACTAGCTGTGAGCAAATAAAGTTCAGGGACATTGCACAGGCTCTGAGTTCAAGCTCCATGACTGAATGATGCTGGCATGTCATTTTCTTTGGACCATGGGATAGGCATGTTTAAGCATGTACATATGGGAAATGGAAAGCGTATCAGAGGATCGTAGATATTAGTTAATTAGTCCTCTTGTAAAATTAGCATTATTTCTTCAAGCACTATGTGATGACAGTTCACCAGCAAGGAGCTGTAGCCATCTGGGAAGCAAGCCACTCTCTAGAGGGATGGAATGATGGACCTTTTAGGGCAATGTATGCCTGAAGAGAAACTGTGCTGAGATCTGGGAAAGTTTAGGAACCAGTGACATGAGCCTAAACAGATTATGCAGTGATCCAATGGACTAAAAATCTGGATGTGTTTTATAAATTTTGGCATCTAAGACAATTTTAAAAAAGCATAGGTTAGCAGAGGGAGAATGATTATATGATGAATGTCATGCTAGGGAAAAAGAAAGTCGAAGAAACAGTCCCCAAAGTCATGTTTATTCTTTTTTTACTTTTACTTCTTTTTTTGTTAAAAATAAATAAATCTAGAACTGATGTAACACCAGCTCCAAAAAAAAAATAAAAAACCAGATGTTTATAACATATAACCAAAAGTCCTATGAGCTCATGGTTTCTGGGGAGAAACTATCTGGCCTATAGCTTGTGGATTAAGTTTCCTAATCTAACCATAAAAATTAATCTATGAGTTTGGAGAAGGCAAGGCAAAGTAATCAGGTTTATAAAGGCTGGTCAGTGAGGAATTTGATCCAGTATTCAGGAATTCTTCAAAACTAGCTCATCAAGATAACCACTGGAACTGCACTGCCAGCCAGCAAGGTCTGGGCTAAGGGAAAAGCCTTATGGAGGAGAGAGTCAAGTAGCTGAGTCAAGCAGTGTCTTTGCCACACCCAGCTTCAGGAGATAACTTTGGGCTGCATAAAGCAGCAGACTGAAACCCAGGCTTCCATCTGACATTGGAAGGTGCCCAAGCCCAAGTCACTGATAAAACCATATCAAGACCAGGGATCCAATAAATACTCCCAAGAGCCCTTCATGGCTATAAGAACACATTTTTACTTTTCTGGGGGCGAACTATCTACTTAAACCAGATTTTAAATAACTACAAACAAGCGCACGCGTACACCTTGCACTGACCCACATCTTCCTGTGTGTCTCTTCCTACCTTTCTCCTACTCAAACATGAATTAAAACCCACAGCTCTTCATTCTGTTATCTACCAAAACGTCTCATCAGTTCAAAAAGCTATGTAATCTTAAACAGCCAGCAGTGCGCATTTTGAACTTTTTCAGATTTGACCTACTCTTTTTTGCTTTTTTTTTTTTTTTTGCAGAAACAGCTGTTGAATGAAGGCTGTAAATTTACACTTGACCCTTAGCTTAGCGTTCTCTGCTCAAAGAGAATTTCTATAAAAAGCACCTACAGTATATAGGCTGCTGTAGAATCACCTTTTAAAAAAAATCACTTATCTTGTAGAAGGAAATTGTTTCCAAGTAAGACATTTCCAAAATAATACCCTTTCAAATGTTTGTTGCAGAAAGGCACTGAAAAAAAAACAAAAGCAAAGTCGTGAAGAGGAAAACTTCTGGTTTAAGTCGACTGGTGAATAAAATCACTCACCTGAAAAAAAACTTAAGTAGGTGTCCTGCACTGTTCATTGATGAATCAGGTTTGAAGTAGCTGTGAGCATTCTGCTTATTTTTGGCTGCTCCCAGACCTCTGCACCATTTCACATAATGGACTATGGTAAATGTTCTCCACTTCACCACAGTGATCCTAGCTTCCCGGGGGAGGAGATGAGGATGCAGAGGGCACATGAATGCAGTGCCACTTAGCCCTTTCTTCAGGGGAGACAGGGACTGGCAAGTGTGGGTACTAGCACAGTGTTGCCTTAGCTACTGAGAGATGCTGATTACTCTGAAGACTTCAGAATCTTCAGAGAAGATGTGGGTTTTAGAGATCACCAAGTCATGTGGCTTTAGACCTGGGCCATACAGAATGACCTAGAGACTTTTACATACCCACCGAGCAAATGAATGTGACACTGACCTTTGATTCTTTTTCTAAACAAAATTTACTTTATTGTTATTATAAAGGTGATATACAAAGGGATTACAATTCCAGGAGTCAGGAAGTGAGTCCATTTCCCTTTGTACAGTGTGGTTTGTTCCCTCACTCTCTCCCACTCCTCCCCTCCTGTCTCCACCCACAAGTTGGAATTGTATAGTTTACTTCCATCAGTGTCCAGTGAGTCCCAAAGCTGCACTTTTCACCATTTTCCCCTTGAGTTCTGGTCTCTTCCCACAACCCTGTGAAGAAGAGGGAAACGGGATTTCAGAGAGGCTGCTTAAATCACTTCATAGAGTCTATCAGATCACACATCCAACCAGTTGTGAAGTAAGATTTTTTTTTCCAAATCAATGTTCTTATTGTATTACCACAGGAAGAAATTGGTCATATATATGTGACTTCAGTATCAGTCAGTTTTTCAGCCTTTTTGGAACTTTTAGTGGAAGAAATAATATCCACTGGCAAAATGACCTTGTGGTAACCACTGACCTTTTGAAATAGAAGCCCACCATCTTCAAGTTCATTTACTAGGAAGGCACAATTGGAGCACTTAAAATAGAGCAACTGCGGGCCGGGAGTTTGGCCTAGTGGTAGAGAGTGCTTGCCTGGCATGCACAAAGACCTGGGTTTAATTCCTCGGTACCACATACATAGAAAAAAAGCTGGAAGTGGTGCTGAGGCTCAAGTGGTAGAGCTCTAGCCTTGAGAAAGTCCAAGGACAGTGCTTAGGCCCTGAGCTCAAGCCCAGGACTGGCAAAAACATAACAAAACAAAACAAAATAAAATAGAGCAACTGGTAGACCTCTGTGGTAGGAAGTAACTGATGCTATTCTTTACTAGGTTACAGTAACTGTCAAGTGAAACCAAACATTCAAAATTCAACAAAAAATTGGAAGGAAATGCAATGAAAAATTCAGCTCTGACCTACTTAAAGAAAAACAGAAACTACTTGAAAACTGTTTCAGGAGAAAGGAAGGAATCATGGAGAGCAACTAAGGAGAAATAAACTCCAAGATAATCAGAAACTGTATTGTTGCATGAGGATTTTAGAATAAAATCAACAGGATTAATTGGGCCCAGATGTTGATAGGTAGCCAGGGACATGTTGTAGAACAGAGATAAAGAGAGCTCCGTGTGCAGAATAGAACTATTTTGCTTTGAGTACTGAATGACAGTACGTACAGCTGCAGATCTGTAATGGCTGCATTTTGCTTTTCTTTCCAAGTGTTTCTCCTTCCAGCTCTCTGTGATTTTTTTAATACTTTTATTCCTCTTGGTATAATTTAAAATCTGAGAGAGAATAAATTCAATTCTAACATTTTTTTGTGGGAGGGGCATGTTTTAGAGACAAGAAAACAAGGCAAGGCTGAAAGATCAAAATGAACTAGAATCTCTTTCCCCTTTCCAGCATAAGATGAGTTGCCAAATCTATATCTCATTGGACAGCTATATAATTTTTGTCTTTCTGGAAGTCCTGCTCTAACCAAATAAGAGGACTTTACTCAATTCTACACTGTTAACAGAGCTCAGATTTATCTTGTATACCTATTCCTATTTGTGGATCATTGGGGCTTGAACTCAGAGCCTGGGTGTTGTTGTGTGCTTTTGTATGCAAGGCTACCACTGCTCTATCACTTTGAGCTACAGCTCCATTTCCAATTTTTTTTTTTTTGGTGGTTGATCAGAGGTAAGAGTCTCACAGAATTTCCTGCCTGGGGTTACCTTTGAACTGCAATCCTTAGATCTCAGCCTCCAAAGAAGTTAGGATTATGGGTGTGAGATACCAGGACCCAGATTCAAAATAATTCTTATTCTCTTAAAAGATTTCTCCAGATCATATTTAATGATTCAGATTCACAGAGAATTAACTCCATGAAGCGAGAATTTTCTCCATTGAGATTGTCTTTGAGGAGACAGGTAAAGAAAGATCTGAGGACAATCCATACGTCTTTTAGGGGTACTCCCTGTCCATTTTCAAGCTTTTATGCACTTTCTGGAAGGCTCCAGGGAGAGCATTCTGGAAAGTTCCATGTGTTGCAGCTGAAATACATTCATAGCTTCTCTGTGCTCTGTGAATCCCAAACCTAAATGAAGTTTCTCTGATTGCCTTTGTAGAAAGAGTGGCTCTTAGCACCATCTAGCAGAAGAGTTGTGTCAAGGACATCAAGAAAAGTTAGTGTCTCACCTTCCTTCTCTGTACAATATACTGGGTCACAGTGACCCACAGTTCTTAGGGTCACCCGGGAAGGGACCAAGGCCTCCACAGGCAGCTATGCAAAGCCAATAGATCCAACCCTTTCTCCTGACTCTGCTCCAAGTGAAGCCTTAGCTTTCAAATGCAAGTGGCTGATTTTGCATCATCAATGAATAAATGGGAGGCATATTTATTGTCTCTTGCAATGGCAGCTCCCTTGGGGGAATCCAGTTCTACCTGGAGATCTTTCTTACTGTCAGTCTTGTCACCTCTCCAAACTTTTCTCCACGGAATCCCCTAGTTCTTGCTTCAACCATTCAGCTACTTGGATAGAACCTTTTCCCCCCTCCTCCCTGAGTGTGTGTGTGTGTGTGTGTGTGTGTGTGTGTGTGTGTGTATCCTCACTACCCAGGAAACCATGAAATATATGATAGATCATCAGTGGATAGTCATCAAACCACCGAAGAGTAGATATTCACAAACCTCTGCCTGTCACCCTATGTGTTAGCTCTCCAGTTCTCTGCAGAGCCTCTGCATGAGTGCCCTCTCAACCTTCGCCCTCATCACTTGCTCTCTAGTTCCCTACCCCAGGAAGAACCTAACTCACATCTATCATTTGCCTAATGATTGAAAGCAGCCATCGCAAGCACTCTCTCTTCCAAGGAAATAATTTTATCAATATAAATCTCCATTATTATCAGAAAAGGGCATTAGGCGGAAGACATGCTGTTTCCTGAATTACCCAGGATTAGATTAACAAAGCTCATTTATTATTCAACCAAGGCACTATTAGAATATACCACCACACTACAGGGGCAGGTTAGAGTATACTAAATAATTCAGTGTGATTATTAACCCATGCCTCCTTGAAAATCCAGAATTAAAACCATCCCGAAAGCTACATAAAGTAATTTATAAAGGCATGGATGGCATACGCATAAAATATCGCAATGGATTTGATGACTTTAAAAATTTCTGTTACAGCAAAGCATAAATTCAGGGAACCTTTCAGAGAGCACTGGCAAATGCTGAGATGAAATTGTATTCCTGTGACTGAAGTGGATAAACACACTGCAAGTCTGTCCCCAATGAGAGGGGGATATCCAGTTACAACTTCCTCACCTCCTGCCAAATGTTACCTCACTCTTCAGGGCGCGTGTCCATCTTACAAGCTGCAGTGCCATTGTCATTGGACTCATAAAAAGAATAGTAATGGGTAACACCTTTCTTGTCATGAAAGGACAACAGTGGCATCTTTAGATGACTACAAAAGACAACTTATTCTAAAGAGAGAAGAAGAGATATCGAACACTGTGACAGACTACAGAAAGGAATGGCCTCTTAGCTGTGTCCCTTGAGAGACTGAAGACTAAGGGGACCCTAACCAAGACATTCGGACCAGAGTGAAGAGGAATAAGTCTATTGACACAGAGGCACACTCTGAGTCTGGTTTGTTCCATGACGGAAATAGTCTTGGTGCCTGCATTGACTCTTAAGTGACTCAGAAGCTGGGCAATGCAAACAAAAAGCAAAAAGCAGAGTGTGTCATTTTTTTTTTTTTAGTGTGTGACCACACCTGGTAGAAAACAAACAAAACTAGAAGCACGAGATGATCCCATTAAGATCAAAGGGGCATGCTTCTCCATCAGTGTGTTTTTGGAACTTTGGGGCTCTGACCCTGCATTTGTAGTTGGGGTGTAGAATAACAAGATAGATGTGACACAGCTTATAGGCAGCAGTTCTCTCAATCTGTCTGCCGAATCTTTAGGAATGTTTAAAAAACTGTTTTATATTCATGAGATTGTTATTAATGAACCGAACCCCATTCTACTATAGCTACTGTGTCAAAAAGGTCAGGAATCCACCTCATGTCTGTTTTTCCTTCCAATGTACATTCTGTGAACAAAGCCTATGTATACCCATTCAGCCTTACTTTCTTCTTTTCCAAACTATCAGGAGACATGGTTGCTGAGCTACAGGTTCTAGCACTTTGTTCATGGGTACTTCAGGACCGAGCATAGTTGTGTCAAGCAAATGACTGGACACAAGATTGCCAATAATCCATGCGGAAAAACACCTTTTGCATTAAACAAAAATCGAACGTAAAATAAAACATTTGCCAGGTAGGAAAGGAGGTAGGGGAATAAAAAAAAAAACACTTATACTATGACCAAACATATGAGAATTCTTGCCCTTTTTGACTATGTCACATTATTAGGATCTATCAAATGTGTAATACATACAGTGGTAGAGCATCATTCTTTCTTTCCCCAGAGCATTCTTCCACAAGATCCCTGAACTTTTCTTTCTACAAGGCACAAAGCCAACATCCCTGAAAAGTCTTTCTCGGTCTGCTGCAAGCAAAATTATCTTTGCTCTAGGCCTTCCATATTTTGCAAATATTTCTATTAGAATAACAATCATATATGAGATATTCGCTTATAATTAAATTCTGTTCTCTAGATTAAATTTTATATCTGTAAGAGATCTGCAGTAGAGATCATAATATTAACTATGTAATAGGTAAAATTCCTGAAGCTATTGACTAAATTGTACAGATTTGTTTTTATAGTACTTAGCCATAACTGTATAACTTCCTTTATACATTCAATTTCAGTGTTCCTGGAAAATCAAAACTCAAATTGCCTGTGTTTTAAATTAATTTGATAACCAAACATTAGTCACTATATAGTACTGTATTTGATACATTTTACAAACTCCAGAAAATAAGGAGTTATTTTATTCATTTTATATTTTCAAAGCATAGTGTACCCAGTCAGAACTTAATATATGCTTACCAAGTAAAAGCACAATTTGAAAATCTAGGTACTTATGAACACATTTTGACCTTAAACAAGCTGGGTATTATTTGCTGTCACTGTAATGTTCTCTTTGTTTGCAATAGAAAAGGCAACTTCTTCTAGTAGTCTTTGTAAGAGTAGTGTCATAAAATATTATCAGTGTAAATACAGTGTCTCTATATGTATCCTTTGTGGAACATTGCAGGCCATAATGAAAGGACACATGATTGCTGACTAACCATCTTAAGCAGCAATGACAACTTCAAGGACAAACCACATTTGAGGGACTCCTCTATGACTAACCATAGCAACTGCACACTTCACATTGCTAGAAACAGATGTGAGCAGAGGCCAACTGACTTTCTCAGAATGCTGAGTTGGAATGCAAAAAAAGAAGAAGAAGCCACAAGGCTATCAAAATAGCTAAACAAAAGAAAACAAAACCAAACCTGTCAAACTGTATTTTGCCTAAAAATGGCTTCCTAAATGAAAGCCATTTAGGGAAGTTTTAAAACAAGTATGCAAGAGCTGGAATTAGATCCTCTTCCTAAGCTCCCTCCCTGACCCGCCCCGCCCTCCTCAAGAATGTCCTCACATTTGTCTGGGCTGAGGCTGAAGGGTGAGGAGGATGGGAATTCCTTGCTGTGTAGAACTCTCCATTGGTTCCCATAACTTTTAGCTTCCTTGTACTCAGAAGGGAGACATTTGTTCTGTGCCAGCTGCATAATCGCAGTCAGTCCTTGTGAGTTAAAGTATGGAAGGAGTGAAGGAAGTAATGAAAACAAAACAGCCAAGCCATGCCTTTGAGAAAACTATCTGGCATGTAAGATCTGCACAGCTGAGTACTCAGAGGACCCTCAGAGATAATGGCCTCTACCCATTAAAGAAGGCCCTGTGCTATCTATCATTAATGGACACAGGAAGCCAGAGAAGATTCAGTGGCTAAATGGGGATGGACCACTGGGACTAGATGCATGAACTTGACCCCCAGAGCACTCTCCTCCATTCCAAGAGTAGCTCAGCAATCAGCTTTGGCTTTCATGCTCCAGAGTTCAGGTTCACCCTGCACTTGTGTACTGAGGGTAGACAATGTGTTTGAGACTCCAGTTTTCGCTTCCATTTGGCAGTATTTCTTGGTAATGAAAGAGAGTCCCCTGGCTAACTTCATGTGCAGTGGTATGCGTGTGTACAGGAAGGTGCATATTTGTGTGCAAGTGCATTCTGTGTAATAAATACTGTGAAAATGCCTGAGAATCTGGATTTTCAGAATATCAGAATCCAGGGCAATTAGTTCCATGCTCACCCCCTCCCCAACTTTGTATAACTTTCCAATCAGCATCCACTGGTTGTCAAATTTTCAATCAAACGCATTGGTTAGGAAACACTGAGAAGCCAGTGGGCCTAAGATAAGTTCCATTACTTCCAGGAAAGAGACCTAGAACTATCTCATTAAAACTTAAAATGACCAGAGGCATAGCACTAATAATAACAACAATGCTAGCTCACATTCGCTGAGTTCACATCTTGCTCCCAGCATGCTTCTAAGTTGTTTACGATGATCAGACCATAAACTTTATGGTAACTTTGTATCAGGTTACTATCGCTGCTGTAAAAAAAATAATAATATTCCACAAACTGTGTGAAACACAGTAGATATTTATTGTCCCACAGTTCTAGAGACTGAAAGTCCAAGGTCAAGCTCTTAGCATGCTTGGTTCTTTTTGCAACTTTGAAAAAGACTATTGAACTCTCTCTGGTTCCTGGTGGTTTGATGGAAATCCTTAGATTTTTTTTTCACATGTAGAAATATCACTCTGCCATTATCCTTACCTTACATTTTCTCTGCATTTCACTAAATATCTTTTTGTCAGAACACTAGTCAGATTGGATGAAGGCTTCCTTAAGTGTATCCACTTTAATTTGTGTCTGTAAAGACCTTTTCTGTCCAAATCCTATATATAGGCCAAACACAAAGACAAGAGATCTTACGTTCAAATTCAACCTAAGAGTATTTTTCAGGATCCACCTGACTCATAACTTATGAGATCAGTTCTAAAACTGTCCTTAGTTTGTACATATAGGAAGTAAGGAACAGAGGGATAAGGTACACAGGAAACACAGCTGTTTTCTGATTCCTCATCCTGTTTAATGACTGCCAAATGAGACACCTGGCTAAGAAATAAAATGTTTATTATGTCCCCATTTCTAATCTATGAAGATCAAAGCTATAGAAATTTCATTATGAGTGCTAGAAAAAAATAGCTTATTAACCTGATTTAATAGAATCTTTCTAAAATTTTTCTTCTATAGGATGCTGCAGCGACTACTTTAAGGTCACTACAATTTGAGCCTAAGTTTGTGTTCTGGAGTTAAGAAACATTGGCTTTTTTGTGTTTCTTCTTGTTTTCTTTTTTTTTTTAATCATTAGTGTCTATCAATTGTACCAAATAACAAAGTTCATGAAGACATTTTCATACAGATATATACATATATAAAGTGAGTGGAAAGTATCCATACTCCTGCATACACTACCCCATCTTGCTCTTCCTCCTCTCTTGAATCTACTAATTTCCCTCCATTCACCACTGAGTCTTGTTTCTACTTTTATGCCTTTTCTTTTTAAATATGCATAATGCATAGGAAAGAAAATCTGCCGTGTTTATCTTTCCAATTCTGTCTCATTTCAGTTGATGTGATGATATTTCATTCTATATGCTCTCCTGAAGATGAAATGACTGTGTCTTTTATGGTCAAGGAATGTATCACTCTGTATATGTGATACATTTCCTTGGTTCACTCACTAGTTGGTAGGTGGTTAGGCTGGCTCTTTGATTTGATTGTCATAAGCAATACTTCAAATTCCACAGGTCTCAGGTATTTCTATTTTAAGCTGACTTTGAGTCCTTATATTAACTGCGTGGTTTGATGTTGTTTACGGTATCCTTCCTCCACCTTGTTATGATTCTTTTTATTTGTTTTTACTATATGTTAAAATAGAAAGGTCAAGACTGATCTATATTATATTTTTGGGTATTTGATATACTCAAGAAATACATGTTTGCAAAATCAATAATTTATCTATGTCAAAGCAGGATAAACACACAGAAAGAAATACAACAATGCAAAACTTAACCACTGTCTTTAAATAGTCATAGTTGTGTGAGATGCTATACTTAGGCTGGTCATTTAAAAATTATGTTAGGAATTCCCTGTAAAATTCTCCTGCCATGCCTATAATTTTCAAAACAAGAACAAAGAACATACTAATTCTTTAAAATGTTAATATTATAGTCAGGCACCAGTGGCTCATGCCAATAATCCTAGCTTTTCAGGAAGCTGAGATCTGAGAATCACAGTTCAATGCCAGCCTGGGCATGAGTGAATCCATGAGACTCTTATCTCCAATGGCCAACTCAGCAAAAGCCAGAAGTGATTCTCTGGCTCAGGTGCTAGCCTTGAGTAAAAGAAGCTTAGGGACAGCACCCTGGCTTTGAGTTCAAGTCCCTGAACCAGAAAAAAAGTTAATCTTATTTTAAGTATCCAAAGTTGTCACACAGGTCAAGAAGCTAATCTTCTTCAAGTCCCAGGTGTGGTTTCTATTTCTTGTCTCTTATTTATTTATTTTTGGGTCTTCCACACATACACATACAATTCTCTTTTAGTTTCATCTAACCCAATATGAAATTCTTTCTGAGCGGATGCAATGCTTATTGCAAATAAAATGAGGTATACCTATCAAATGCATAAATTTTTGGCCTCCCTGCAATGAAGGAATTCTATTTCTAGACCATGCTTTCAGAGCATCTATCTCTATTAAATGGCAAAGACAAATGGTGTGTCTTGCAGGATGGCAGAGAGTCAGCAAGGTCAGTGTTAAGCGGAAGTCAGAGCGGTGTGCATCAAGGAAATCTTGGTATGTCAAATCTTAGCATGCACATTGACTGTACAGGTTGTAGCTCTTTCATTGATCTGAGCCCTAAACCTGTTTTCATTCATAATTCTCCAATCTAACGGCTGCCATGTGATGGCAGACTTAGGAAAAATTGCTGTTTGGGTTATGCATTCAGTGCTCCCATTCGGAGTTCTAATCAGAGACTCTATGAACTGTGTCTTACAGAAATTCAGGTCAGCCTCTTATATTCCTTGTGTACATTATCATTTTGGCATTTATCTTACCCACCTGAGAGAGCTATATCATATATATTCACTCTGGCAATCCCTATTTTTTCTGCCCTTTTTCTTAAGCATTTCTTGTCTGATTCCATCCAGTTGGATTATGCATAGAATTCACCATGTTCATGAATATTTTCATTGCTTATAGAAAGTAAAGCTCAGGAAGCAGAGGCTATCATATATGTCTTACAAGTACATAAGGAGAATTGGTTCATTCTAATGTCCACTCTCTTTCCAATGAGAACACCATCTTATTCCAATTACTGTTCTAATTGCAGTGACTCACCAAAATGGGAATGTTAGATGCATATGTCCTGGAATTATCTTACTATATTATCCCAATAGTATACTTAGCAAAAATGATTTAAAACATTTAATATGGGACTAGTAGATACAATATATATCTAATTGTGTGTCCTTAGGCAATGATTTTGCTAAACATGATTATTTTAATGTTATTCTTTAAAGCTGCTTTCGATGCTTGGAGCATAATAATCTAATGTTCTTCCTTCTCAAGATATAAACAGTGTCTGTCCATAACTATACAGCAGGCCCTTGCATAGCCTTGATTAGATTAGTAAAATGAGTGCTAATGATGTTATTCATTAATATGCTGTCTATAATGAATCTCATTTTAGATATGCAAATATATGGATAGTTGACTTACTCATAGGCAGAGTAAAGAACCCATAGCTTGAGAGCCAAGAGTCCTGAACTGTCATTCCACTAGAAGTTGTTTCCTAACACCCTTCTGTCATGCACTCTGTGCTCAGAATTTAAGGAATTAATTGAAGGAAATTAAGGAAACATTTCTGACACCTCTTCTTTTTTAACTGGGGCACCCACATAAGTGGGAAGATGGTTCTACATGGCTGTGTAATACCCAATGTCTGGCAAAGGGTCAAGGTTGTGCTGTGCTTTCAACAACCCTTTGTGGCTGAAAGATGATGAGCTGAAATAGGAAAGGAAAGAAACAAGAAGTAAAGTTGCCCTTAGTTATTTTAACTCCTTTGTCTGATCTCTAAATATATATTGGATTTCTTTCACACTGACTAAAAGGAAAATGTCTTCAAAGGAAACATCCATTCCTATGAATTTTTCTCTTTTGACACATTTCTTTTTTATTTTGACAGTAATAATAGCAATAATAAAAATAGTACGCAATACACAAAACATATTTTTATTTCTTCACAAAACATCTTCTTTTCTTTTCTTTTTTATAATAAAAAAATAGATATCCTGGGCTGGGAATGTGGCTTAGTTATAAAGTGCTTGCCTTGCATACTTGAAGCCCTGGGTCCAATTGCTCAGTATCCCCAAAACAGAAAAAGCAGGAAGTGGCACAGTTGCTCAAGTGGTAGGCTACTAGACTTGAACAAAATAAACTTAGGGACAGTGTTCAGGCCCTGCATTCAAGCCCCAGGACTGGCAAAAAAAAGAAAAGAAAAAATCATTCTAAACATGAATGATAGTAAGGCAATGCCTGATTTTGTCCAACTTTAAAAAATCCAAGGGGCATTAAGATTCACTTGTATTTCCCTAGACTTTTAGTCTTCTGCTGAGATTGTTGGCATGCCTGGATTTTCTGAGGCAGTTCCTAGATGCAAAATGGACCATTATTAATAAGGCAGGAAATTTGCCAATACCCTGTAGCAAAGCAACAGTAAATTCTATGTTAATCATCCTTTACTCAAATAATTTTGAGCAATGTTTTAAAAAATATATTAAAGCTTTGGGCTAGAATTGAATTCCAACTCTTAACTGCCAAAAGAAAAGTAAAAGAGGAAAAATACCAGAAGACGTATTCAAGCTTAAAGGTATATGTTTTCAATACAGAAACTACTGAAATACACAAGGGTACCTCATCATAGACGATTTTCATGCATAAAACCAAAAGTTCATCTTACCAGCAATTACCAACATCTTCATGTTGCCCAGTATCACATCCTCCACACCATTAGCTCTTTGCAGGTCAAAGGCAGCTCATTGACTCTAGTGCAGGGGAGATTGGGCTTCCACTACTGGGATACCTCATTACCAGTTTCCCTGTGCCATTACTGTCTGACACTTGACCTGTGATTCTGTGTGATTGTGATTGATAGGTACTGGGTTGCCAACAGCGAAGGATGTATTTGCATTCTCTTCTGGGTCAAGAGAGAGAAAAGATTCCTGTCTTGTTAACCTTTGCAATGTTAAGGATCTGATGGGCCCGACGCTCTGGTTTGTGCCCTCAGACCCTAGGGTTGCCTCATTTCTCTGGGTCTATTCTGTCTGTCTTTGTGAATCATTGGGCAGGGGTCAGGGAGTCCGTTGCTCAGATTCACAGGGTCAGAACCCCCAAATCACTGTTGCCCTTTCTCCAGCTCTAACCTAATGTCTAGGATAAAATACAAAGACCCCTGAACCTCAGAAGGATGTAAGACTTAATAGCATTTGATATGTGTGTTCTGATGGGTGCTCTGTTAGCGAGAAGACTGGGAGAGAGACTCTTGATATCTCTGATGTCAGATGCAATGCAATGGAGATTTGATATTTTACTGGCCTTTTCTTACACATTGTCTTCTACAAAATGCATCTATTTGGCTGAGCAAAAAATCCTCTACTCATATATAGTCCAGACACAAACAGAATAGTTGGCCTGAAGGAAGAGCTGAACTTTACTGTGTTTTGTAGAACAAACTAAGACTTCTAAATGAGACTTCATCTGCCTTTTGGCCATGAGGAGACTCTACAGTAATTGAACTTTCAGTCAAGGTGAAACTTCAAGCTGAGGCTCTTGCCTATTTGGCTGTTTCAGAAGAAACTTGATTGCTTTGTTCTTTGTTTAGAGACAGAAGCTGAATTGTATCCAATACTAAGGAACCAGCTTTGTTCTTTTTTTCATCTCAATAAACCCCTTAGGAATGGATACAATGAGTTAATATCTTTAAGCCTTCAGACCTACTTTATTACAATTTGTTGGTTTAAATTGTCTTCAAAATCATATTTTTCTCCTCTCTGAGAGATTTCAGTCTTATTTTGAGCCAGTCTTCCCCATAACTTAGTACACAGGTTAGTGATGTTTTATTACATAGCCAATATTATAAAATTAGTTCCTCTTTGCATAGATCTTCCAAGATAAATTGATTTGTAGACGTGTCTGCATTCCTCAATGTTATACATGATTATCTTCAATATACTTTTAGTGTATAGTTTCTGGATATGAATTTGAACTACCAGAGTTAACATTTCTAGGCAAGTCTCCCTGTATAGTTTTGTTTGTTAGGGTTCTTGTTTAGTTTTGTTTTTGTAATCATAAAGGAAGAACTGGACTCACTCATCAGCCTAGGAAACAAGAGGCAGTGAGTTCAAACCTCAGAACCATCAAGTATAAGACAAAACAAAAACCTGCATGACATAGTGGCTCAAGATTATTCTCCTAATATTGTGAGAGGCAGAGATGAGAGGATAATAGTTTGAGGCTGGCACAACAAAATTCATGAGACTCTCAAGCCTGAATGCAGTCGCAGGGAGTTGATGACCCAGCAACAGATATTGGATGGGCCCCATGGCGTGTGCCTGTCGTATCAAACCAGAAAGAGGAGAACTGTTGTCCCAACTAGCCCTGGCATAAAGCAAGACCCTGCCACAGAGCAAATCAATGCGCAGAGGAGCTGGAGGTATGGCTCAGGAAAGCACAAGGCCTGCCATTCAAACCTCAGTGCTGAAAATGAAAAGTTTGCAGATGAATTCGGGTCATACATACTCATTTGCTTAAAGAATTAAAAGTCAGCTTTTATTCCATCTCTCAGGAAGATGATTTGGTGAAGAAAGAAGGTAGACAAGCTGGACACTGCTTTTCTTCCTTTTTGTCCCTGTTGCATGCCTTAATTGAAGTATGCAGCTGACACATGTGCAGGTAATACATCCCCTGCGTGAAAGCTTCAGTTTCGTATAAAAAACAATCCCTGATCTTCTACTGCTCAGCGGTCTCTGAACACAAGTACACTGATAATAACACGTAGGTAAGAGATCCCAGAAGGGACTGCAGAAAATCCCTGCAGAAAGGGCCATCTAATGATGGCAGAAGGAGATACATAATTACATTGCTTCTAATCATTCAAGTAGGAACGCTCCTTGAGAGGAAAGGGGAAAGAAGTGCAAGGTACAAAGTAAACACACACACACACACACACACAGATAGATATATATATAGGTATGTTCATTATGTATCTATACTAAGGAAATGCTATCAAACTTGATACATCTCTCTCAGAAGAGTGATTGTGCAATTTATTTCTCTCTGAATATATCGCCATTCATTCATTCAACAAATTGTTCTTGAGTTGCCTACTTCTACCTTGCACTATGAAACCAGAAACAGAAATCAATATCTCAAATAAAGTAGTGCACAATTTTCTAAGTGACAGTGGTAGACCCAGTAATTCTAGCGACACAGGAGTCTGAGGTACACAACACTACACACACACACACACACACACACACACACACACACACACATACACACACACACACACACACACACATATTCTGGACAGACATCATATTAATGATTATAGGTTGTCTCTCCATAACCAGTGATTACATGATTTGATTTTAAATAAAATCGGTTTAAAACCATAGCCAGAACATAGAGCTCCCCTATGACCCAGCAATTCCACTACTAGGCACTTACCCAATTGTCCAGAAACAAGGACATACTAAATCCACTAGCACAACAATGTTTATTGCAGCACTATTTACCATAGCAAAGATATGGAACCAACCCAGATGTCCCTCAGTTGATGAGTGGATCAACAAGATGTGGTATTGATACATAATGGAATTGCCCCATTAGTTAGAAAATGGAAAGACTTAGAAAAAATCATTTTAAGTGAAGTAAGCCAGACTCAAAGGAACATAGGCTCAATGGTTTCCCTCATTTGTCATAATCAGTAGAAACCTTGGGCTCTCATAGAAGAGATTTGCAATAGAGCAAAACCTAGATACATAAGGCCATATAGTATGACGCTAAATGAAAGGACCTCTAGGATATAGAAACAAAAGCCATATGATGATTGATTGTTGTCCTTAATGTACTATGTTATCTCTCATCTCTTTTGCTGTCCCTTGGTTATCTCATACTGTTACAGTATCTCACTTTGTTATCTGATATATTGGATATATTTGTATTTGGTTATATGAAATTGGATAGGGAAGGGGGGAAAACAAGATGAGGGGTGGAGGTGGTGGGGAGGGAAATGGGGACCAAGACATGAGAAAGGGTATCAATGTATGTGAAGTAATGCACCTTCTGTGTGATGAATATAATGTAACCCTTCTATTAATTACAATAAAAAATAAAAATAAATTATAAAAACCATAGCCAGAGCAAGTCTGGTTGGTTAACTGAGTTGAAACATTCACTGAAAGGTCAAACATTGTGGGCTGGCAATCTATGAGGTATCTTATTGTAGACACACCTTTCCTCAATTGCCAATAACTTCCTATGAATTTTTTAGGATCAGATAGGAAAGAGGGAAAAACAAATTCATAGTGAATGAAGAAAACTTTTCAAGCAGTGATGATTATAGATTCACAGTTTCACAAGTGAAAAAATGTCACATCAAAACCTACATAAAAGGAAAGCTTTTTATTTACTCCAGACACAGATTTTGGTCAAAGTTAGCAAAAAGTAAGCAAAATAATGTACATATATTTACTGAGTATTACTGATCTGTCAAATTAAAAATTCAATCGTAAGTTTAAAACATACTTCAAAAGAGATTAGTTGGGCTTGGAACATTCAAAAGAAATGAAATTTTTATCAGCTGTTCTTAGAAGAGACTTCCAGTCTAAAAAATAATATTTATTCTGTTCATACAAATAGGTTATTGTAGAGAAAATATTCATTTATTGTAAAATATAAAAATAATCTGCCTTAGTGATGCAATTATATTTTTATTTTTATTCAGATTCCAGGGAATAATGGGAATATTTTGTGCATTCATGTCAGGACTAAATATCAATTGATCTAACCTGAAGAAAACGCACTTAAGCTGTGCTTGAAATGGATAAAAATATAAACTTTATTTTGGCACATATTCTTTTAATAGGTATATTATTTTCTGTAGAAAACTAAGTTATAAACTAATAAAAAAAACACCCAAATGTTCATTATTTGCCCAGGATATTTATGGTAGACTCAGTTCAAAATTAAGTAAATCAATTAGTAATAACAATAATCTAAATTTCTAGTAGAGTAAGAAGCCTGAATGATCATTTGAATCATCTATTCTCAATGGTTAGAACAGTGTTTCACAAATGTTTTGCAAAGGAAGCAAGGAAGCCAAGGGCAGTGGCATATAACCTGTAATCCTAGCTACTCAGGAGGCTGAAATATGAGGACTGTGATTCAAAGCCAGCCCAGACACTAAAGTCTGTAAGTCTCTTATCTCCAATTAATCACTAGAAATCTATAAATGGAGCTGTGGCTCAACGTGATACAACACCAGCCTTGAGCTGAAGAACTCAGGGACAGTGCCCAGGCACAGAGTTCAAGCCTCATGAACAGAAGAACACAAAAAATTATAGTGCCAAACTGATGCAAGACAATTATTGAATCTGACTTGAATATACAATATACCTTTCTCAAAAACTCATAACTAGAGCAGCTTTTAATAAAATATACAGATTGACTTTCAAATTAGCATTGAGAATAATTTTGTTATTCTTCAATTCTCTTCTTACTTTCCACATGCAATAAATATCCTAGAGGATGGGTCAGAAGTTACTTAACTTGAATTGATCTCTCATCAGAATCCACATGAAAAAGTTATTCTGTATTGTAATGGCTTTGCACATACCGATATTCAGGGTCTGCATGTGCCCTACAAGTATTTATAATTATATTGCAAATTTGAAGCAAGCACTAACTAGATTAGATGGTGATTTTTAAATAAACATCATAAAGAGCTCCACTGACCAGGGCCATTTCCAGGAAGATGTTTGGAAAGCTAAGTCATGAAGGCATTTAGAAAGATAGCATTAAGGCCTGCACAATAGATTGGTAGGATGAATATTAATTTTAATTGATCTGAAAAGATGACAACCTCTTGAACAGTTTCAAATCAACATTCTATGCATAGTATTTTATCAAAATTTCTTTCTAGGAAAGGGTGCTGTGACTCAAGGGGTAGAGTGCTAACCTGAAACTGAAGAGCTCAAAGACAGGGCCCCAGCCCAGAGTTCAAGCCCTATGACTGACAAAACAATCTATTGCATCAAATATTAAAATGAAACCCTAAAAGCTAGGACCAGTTAAGATCAGTAGATGTATGTATGTATGCATGTATGCATCTATTGTTTTCTTGGAAAGTAATTTTTGCTTAAAAATAAAGACAGAAAAAATAACTAATTGAATACATCAAGCTAAAATGCAGAGAGAGTATTATTAATCATCATTTATCCATCCATCCATTTCTTTTGATCTATACTCTTGCCTCACACCATACATCGTTCCCTCCATTAATTGTCCATTATATAAATGTTTATTTTACATTGAGGGATATGTTAGAGAATGGAGCATCCAAATCTTTGGTGTTTTAGGCTTTACATGGAGATGAGCAAAATAAGCAGTAGGACAATATTCAAATAGATGCATTTAAAAATGTTTTGATACAAACATAGTGGGAAGTGTTTCCGGGGTAAGAAAATTGTAAAACTGAAAATTAAATAGATGCATGTCTCACTTTCTTGCCTGAAAGTTGTTGAGAACTAAGCCTGGCGCCAGTGTTTTATTCCTGTAATCCTAGCTATTCAGAGGCTGAGATCTGAGGATCATGGTTTGAAGCCAGTCTAGGCTGAAAGTCCTTGAAACTCTTATCTCTAATTAACCACAAGAAACAACAATCAAAACACAAAACACACAACCTGAAAGTAGAGCACCAATCTTGAGTGAAAAAGCGAAGGAACAAGACCCAGGCCCTGAATTAAAGCCCCAGCACACACATGCACATACTATATTGTTGTTAAATATGAAGATTGCTTCATTAAGGAATAAATATGGACATAAGTAGTGTAAGTACTTAAAGGATATTCCCAACAGGCTACACTAAACTCAAATAAATAATAAATAATTCAATTAGATTTTTATTCATTACCATGGTCTTTCCAAGATAATTACTCTGGCTCCTGACTCTTGACTGTAGAGCCTTGATGATGTTCCAAATTAATTCATCTGGACCATGAAGACAGATTTTTTTTTAAAGAGAGGAATCATAATGGGATGGATGAAGGGGTCAAATTAAAGTAAGCAGCTCAAAATAATATGACAGACAGATAGCATTTTAGAATATTTATTCAACCAAAAAGATAAGTACATCCACCCAGCCTAAAACTGGTTAGTAAAAGACTTTTTTTTCTATGTTAATTGCTTTTGAAGCATGAACTAATTTCTTCCTCTTACTCTCTTCAAACAACAGCCAACCCTTTACCTCTCTGTATGCAATTCCCTTGGCAATTCTTCCTAATATTGCTCATAGAAAAAGGAAATAAAAAAGCATCTCCACCACACAATCTCATTCAGCTTATAGATTCAGCTTACAGATTCAAGGAAATTGGTACCAAAAAAAAAAATCAGTACATCCTGGGTCAACTGCTGAGCTGTCCCATGTTTCATGGGAAACAGGAGCTTATTGAGATTATTTCCTGGCCAGTGAGTCAGGTTTCAGATTATAGTGATTTATGAGATTTCCTTTGGAAGACAAAGTTAGACGTAGGTTTCTGCCTACATTCTAACTTGTGGTTTGATTGGTGTGGGCTATGTAGGTTAGCTGTGGCTTTCCATACCCAGCTCACCATGGGGTTTTAGAATCCTAGTTTGAAGACTGACCATACATCTCAGACATGCAATGCTTGTTCTAGATAGGTCTGTCATGATTGGTATTTCAAGGCTCAACAAAGTGGCTGAGGAAATTAGTTTCTAATCTGAATTATTAATCACCCATGGAAGTTTGTTCCTCTGACAAACAAGTCTAATAAGGTAGTAAGAATGTAGTGGATGTACTTGTTCTTATAAAACATTACGTGCAGGCACGCTCACTATTTTATTAGGTTTTCAGATTGAGCCAATATTGTTTAGTCAGGACCACAAGTGAACATGCATTTCACAGTGACAAAATTAATTTAGCCAGGAACTTATCTGAAGGCTCATTTAATTACACACTGACTTTATCTAGGATTTTATTTTTAAGACATATAGTGGAAAATCTGACACAACTGCCATCCAATAGTTGGTGTTTTTATGTCCCACAAGCAGGAGTAACTTAAAACCTCACTGGAAATTCATAAAAGAGTTTAGACAGGTTTTGTTAATATTCGTTGGTAGACTATAGCCATTTATTAATATGTCATAAGGTCTTTTTAAAGGATAGCTCTTCTCATCAATTTAATATGACAAAAATCAGTCTTTCCATAGTTTTATATTATCCCTAATCTGATTATATCACCAATGCATGAACAAAGACTAATTATACAATTAGCTGCTGTCCTGTGACATCTGAGAAATAGTCCATATTCCATCACCCTAAAAAGCCACCCTTGACTTCTGTCAATCACCTCTAGTGTATTAAGGGTATCATTTCTGAGTGAATAATTTTTCCATGGGCTTAACTGAAAATTTTTCTTCCAGTACTGATGAATTTTGCTTCTAATTACATGTGCTTATAAAAGTATCATTTTCCTTCCAATAGTTATGTTAAATGTGGATCTTTAGAGCATTCCCTAATAAAATGAAATTGTCTTTCATAGTATAAAAATTATTACTGAAAAATTATTCATGAAATTGTCTTTTTTTGTTTTTCATCTTAATCTTTTTCTTCTTCCTTCTCCTTTTGTTCTTACTTTCCCTCCTTTTCTCCTTTGCCTTCTTTTTTCTTCTTCCCTTCCTCCTCCTCCTCTTGCTCCTTCAACTTTTTCCTCCTCCTGCTCCTCCTCTTCCTCCTTATGCCTTTTCCTTCTCAAATAATTGAAAATTCCCTGTTGCAGACAAATCTTGCTTTCATTTACATGTGTACTATATAAGCATCACTTTCCTACCAACAATGATCTTATGACTGGGTCTTACTCTCCTAATAGGATGGGAATCCTCAGGTATCAGGCTTGATCCTGCTCCTAAGTTGAAGGAAAGTGAACATTTCCCATCCTTTCTAGACAGTATCTCTGCCTTTTCAACCAGTACCATCTGAAGAGGTGTCCCAACAGGTAAATATCAACATAAGTAATAAGGCAGTGGGTTTGCTTCTTCATTTCAAAATGTTTTAGGAAGACTTTTCCTCGTTTATTGATCCTAACTAAAGCTCTCATTCCTGTATAAAACATTGCATCACTACCCAAATGTGTCACTTCTTTTTGTGGTTCTGAGATTGAAGCCCAAGGCTTCAAGCCTACTTGGCAAGCTTTCTACCACTGAGCTATACTCTAGCTCCAAATGATTAGTTACAACTTAAAAGCATAGTTTAAAATTATGCAGTTAAATTCATTGGAAAGATTCATATCCAGAGTAAAATACAAATCCCTTGGGAATTGTTGTTGGTAGACAACCCTTGGCATACTGTGACATATGATTGGAATGAAACAAACTCATTGAAATGGTATTACCAGGCATAAAATATCATTTTATTTCTTGAAGGGATGACTTGTAAGGATCTTTTAAAATAGAATACTCTTCAAAATGTTGGTATTGTTATTCCATTATTTGGATTTGTTTCTACATAGTTCCCTTGCCCTGTGACACCCTCTCCAAAAGCCCAGAAAATTAGTCAAGTCATTGTGAAAGGTCAGATTTAAGCAGAGACACAACTTTTTTTCAGAGACTTCAGTAAATTTTTTCCCCTTTATACCAACCAATGGACATGACCGTGGTCACATTCCTAGCATTCAAGTGCATTCGACCAGGTTACAACCCATGGCCTTGTACTGTCTATTCTTAAATGCTTGGTTGTTTTGCAGACTGACGCCCCTCTTAACCTTTGAAATCATTTTACATCAGAGAGAGCCAAGCTCCATCAGGCCTGGGGCTTGCCTAATGATTGATTTGACACAAAGAAGCAAAGAGAGAAGTTTTATGTAGGGCAATTTATAAAATAAAGCAATGTTTGGAATAGTATTGTCAACGTTTAGTACACATAGGGAGACTTCACAGAGCCCCCAAAATGCATTAGCCTCTACGCGTTTGAGTTTGAAATCAGTACCAGCTACTTCATCAGCATATGAATCTTGGAATCCTTCTAACACATCAACAACAAACCCTTTCTATTCTGCTTGTAGAACCAGAGTGGTTAGTATTTATGACAGCTGAATTTCCCCCATTGTCACCTGGAAGAGGGCACTGTCATCACAACTCTCCACTTCCAATCTGCCAAGATGTCTTCATTCACAGCTAATAGAGAATGCTGTGTCAGTCTGATTTACTTCTGACAAGTCTTATTCTTCCAAATTGCCTCCTCGAACCTGTAATACAACTCCAGAACATCTGTTTTCTCCTTTCCTGACAGCAAATCACATCAACATACTATCAGGGACCAGCACTAATCAGGCATAAAAACAATCTGAGTAATAATAAATGATAAGTAGAAGACAATTAACCCTTCATTCTGTACCAGCCAGCTCCCAGCTGACAGTAGAAGGCTGCTTGTGATAGGAAAAGGGATAATTACATAATGCAGCAACCATACCAACTACATAGAAACTGTGTCCATCTCCAAACAAAATAGCTGATGAGAAGATTCGATTTTGAGCATAACGCTCTTGCATTTTGTGAAAACATTCCCGTAGGAGTTCTGTTTACAAAAATAGCTAGTGTAAATGACAGCCTTCTGGATGGGGAAGAAAAGTGACTGCATGTTCCCGAGTGCTCTTGGAGAGAAAGTGAGAACAGGAGATTTGAGTAACCATGAGCATCCAAGGAAGGACAGCGAGGCTCACCGATCCTGACATTTTACCGTCTCAGAGAGAACGGTTAGGTCAGCTTCTAACAGTTGAATGGTTCAAACTGACTATGAAACATGCCAATATTGTTGATGATTTATCACATCTACTTTGGAAAATCTGACTTTCAGCATATCCAGATGTTTCACAACAAGTAAGAATTATATATATATATATATATATGTGTGTGTGTGTATATGCATATATATGCGTATTCTCTCTCTATATATGTAGATACATATATACATACTTACATATGCCATATAATGAACAATGAGGGCCTCGCCCTTTTAATCAGGCACTCTATCACTTGAACTATAGCTTTTGTTCCATGATTTAGTCTGTGATAGTGTGTTTACTAATCTGCTCCTCTTGGGTAGCTTGAACTGAGACAGACACTACCAGACCCAGCCTGTTGAGACAAACCCAGGTTATAGTTGATCTGAACCACTCCCAATCTCTGCTTCTTGGGAACTGGAACTCAGGCATATGTGACTGTGCATTGCATAGTAGTAACTTGTTGTACAAGCTGGCCTCAAAGTGTGATATATGTTTTTCCCCAATTTCTAACTCTTGCTATTGGGATTGCAGGTGTGTATCACCACATCTGGCCCTTGTGACAAACTTCTAAGGTGGTGACTTAGAAACTGTTATTAAATCAAGGGAGCTTATACTTTGTACAGCATACTAAGTGTTAGAAATATTATATTGAGGAGTGTATGTTATTTCTTCCTTGGTTCCTCATGGTAGGTCACACTAATAAAAAGTAAGACATAAATCAGGCACTGGTAGCTCACATTTGTAATCCTGGCTAATCAGGAGGCTGAGGTCTGAGGATTCTGGTTGAAAGCCAGCCCAGGTAAGAGAGTCCATGAGATTCTGACCTCCAATTAACCACCAGAAAACCAGACATGGCGCTGTGTCTTAAAATAGTAGAGCATTAGCCTTGAGCAAAATAGCATAGAAACAGCACTATGCGTTCAAGCCCACAACTGATAGAAATAAAAATCAAAACAAAAGCAAGATCTTAGGTCTTGGTGATATTTTTCTTAATTCCTGGTAACAGGCAAGGTTTAGAGTCTTGGGTTCTGTGCTTCTTTTTGAGTCCGAGGGGTTATAAGATTATTATGGTCTTCATGAGGACTCATTCAAAATCATTGTGACTCCAAGCCAGATCGCTCTCCTTGTTTACCTAGCAATATATGATGTAAATCTTTTCTCAGATTATGAAGCTACCATCTTTATATTCCACCATGGGTTACAATTTGAAACAAAATCATCTTGAGATTCTAGATTCCGTGTTCTCGCTAGATTAGATACAGACTTTTAAGTAAGGTTTCAGAGTTATCAGTTACAATTTTTAACACTAATCAAAGTACATTTGTGCCTGTTTACATGTGAACACAGTGGGTGTTGCAATGTAGATATTTAATACTTTGTAAGTAAGTGATAATGAATATAGTTTCTTCAGTTAAAATTTCAAAGACCTTTCTTGGAATGTTTAAATTTGAAGTTTTTTAAAACCAGTAGAAAGTTATGTCCTGGAATCTAACACTTTTGAATGTTATCTGCTCTGAAATTTGTCTGATTATTCTAGCTTATTTTTTCTCGAAAATTACAATTTCCCTTTTTGTAGAGCTCATATTCTTTTTATCTTTTTGCACATTCTTGCAAACCTTCAAGGAATCATTTCTTTTTTCCAGCCAATGAATAAATAATTCATCACTGTGATGTACATTAACTTCCATATGTTTTAATAAAAACAGCCAAATATTCCTACTGAGCAAAGTTTAGAATATTGGACTCTGTTCTTACTTTAGAGTCTCAGGGGTTACATACTGCTTTCTAGAACACATCTGTTTCACAGCACACCACAAAACAAAAAGGAAATCCATCAAAAAAATCGAAGTCTGCTCTTGTAAGAGATGTGAGTGCACGTGTGTAAAGTGGACCATGGTGTTTATTGCTGCTTCAAGATATAGAATCATATCACTTTTAACCCACTTTATTCAGCTAAAATTAAAATCTTTCCTTTGCATGTGCATATCTTTAATGAAAATATCCAAATCACATTTTTGGCTAGATTATAAAGAGGGATGGTATTGATCAAGATGTATGGTACTCATGAGCTGACATGTTGAAGATAGCCCCTCATACAACTACTTGAAGACAGTCAAAATATAAGTAAGAGAAAGAAGCTGATAGGCAGTTCTACCTGGATAATTTAGATTAAAACTTAATATCTTTCCATTTTAGTTGTCTATTGTCTAACATCACCATCAAAACATCATCTAATTGCATACAGAAGGAGTAGAATCTGGGAAGCCCAAATGGATGAAAGTCAGTCGGGTTCATAGAAAAACAAAGATAGTTATTACGGAGGAACAAATTATCACTCCTGATACTTCTTGGTAGTAGGGAATCTGTTAAAGGCTACTGAAGATATATTCCTGCTGCTTAAGTTTTACCAAAATGAACACATTTCAATTTATTTTTAGAGGTTAATTCACCGTGTGGTTAAAATTTAACTGGGATTAAAATGGAACTGTGACATGCAAGTCAAAGTACCCTTTGTTTTGTGTGTATGCCTACACACATACAACTTTTTTTTTTTGCCTGTGAAAAGCCACAGAAATGAGAACATAGAAGCAACAGGACGAATAGGGATAAACTAATATACAGTGGAGATACATGCATACCTACATATCCAACACTATTGACAACAGACAAGCTATGGAATCAGCCTAGAAGTCTAACAGTTGATGACTGTATTAAAAACATATACCCAGTGGAGAATTATTTTAGCCATCAAGAATAATGAAGTTATATCATTTGCAGGGAACTTACATCATGTTACATGAGATAAATAAAACTCAGAAATGCACATGCCACATGTTTTTGCATGTTTTCACAATCTAGACTTGCCCCCCCATGGTGGCATATTTGTGATTATAAATGCAGGGCCACTTGTGGAAAAAGGAGAGGTGACTGGGATGAATTTATGATAGAAGTACAATATTAATAGATGTATAAAAATAGCATAGTGAAACTCACTAAAAACGAATGGCAGTGCCGAGGCTCATGCGGGGATCCCTAGCCAGTCTGGAGGCTGAGATGTGAGGCAGAAATGCTCATGAGACTCTTATTTTTAACCAAAAAAACCCCCCAAAACAAAAAACCTCTAAGTAAAGGTGTGGCTCAAGTAGAGCACCAGCCTTGAATAATAAAGTTAAGTGAGAAGGTCCTGAGTTCAAGTTTCAGTACTGTCACACACACACACAACCTAAAGATTTTTTTTAAAAATAAGAGGGGAGAGATGGCTTAGAGGAAGTAATAAATATGCATAAATTTGAACAAAGTACATTATAAGATTGAATGTGAATGTCACAACAAAATAAACCTCCCCATTTAATTAACTTCTGATAATTATTTTTTAACAAAAGGAGATGACAAAGCCAGGGTTGTGTGTGTGTGTGTGTGTGTGTGTGTTTCTATAAAAAGAAGTCTTGTGCTTTTATTGTTTTAGTTCCTAAAAAGATATTTCCAACCTTCTTCACCCCCGCTCTTTTTCCCTGTTCTAGTCCCACCATGTAAGTGAGGTCTTTATTTTAATCATTTGGAAATGGTCACTAATTCTACGATGGTCTTCTGTGTTCTGGAAGAGATAGTGTATCTGGGTTTCCTTAGTGATATTCTAAACACGATTTGTTTATTTTCAGTCTTCCCATACCGAGCACATACTTCTGGTGGATTCCTGCTGTGTGGGAGGCCAGCTCAGCACCATTCACACACTGGCACCGCAGATGTGGCCCTGTGGGTTTATTCCTATCTCACTGTCTCACCAGCCAGACATTTGTTGCCCAGGGCTGTTCTCTCATATCCGGGTGGGACGTCCACAGTGAGCCTTTGTGCACGTATTTATTTGCTCAGTGGGTATCAGTTTGGGGGGTGGGGGTGGTGCTGTTTTGCTTTCTTCTGGATTTGGCTTTGGATTTGGTTTTCTTCCCTAGAGTAGTAAGGTTAAAGTCCTTTGAAGGGGGCCAGGAGGAGGGGGATGTGCCTCCAGGGAAAAGCCAACTGCTTGTTGCAATGGCATGAATTAGAGGTGGCAGAGGGCAGAAGAGGACAGGTGACAGAGACACAGAATAGAAAGAATTCCCTTGCAGAAGTGTCAGAAAGTGTGTCCCCTCCCCACTTCTGAGAATCCATAAAAAATGAAGCGGGAAGAGGAATGATGACGCTATTACCGTGGCCACCAGAAAGTGACCAGTACAGATGGGTTGAAAAAAAATGAAAACCCATCAATAGGATTTCATGAGGGAGCTATCTGATAGAGGTGGATGCATGAGAGAAGGAAGAGGAGACAAATACAGCAAGAATGCTCATGGAGAACGTGGTAAAAGAGTTGGGAAATGAGAGCGTGAGTCAAGGGGTGGGACCTGACAGGGTGGGAGCATGGAGTAAGCAGTGACTCTGAGCGGGACATGGGGGGGCACATGGATGGATGTGCTGAAGTAGAACCCCCTGGCTGTGCAACCATCTGAAGTTCAGAAAAATAAAATACATCCCAGGGAGAGGGAGAGAGACAGAGACACAGAGGGAAAGAGTTTCAGAGGAGCCCAGTAAAGGACCTGTGTGGAGGCTCTGAGGTTTGTCTGGTTGATGCAGGTCACTACGGAGAGGACATCAGGAGGTCAACCTGCAGACCTGGCTTTTGTCAGCAGGACTTTGAGTACAAACACAACATGCAGTCATTTCCTACCCGGTCTGTGCGCTTCCTTCTGGGCCCTGCAGAGCATCTGCACAGGAAGATACCTGGAAGATGCGATTTTCCTCTGCTCTATGACTTAGGCAGCTGGGTATCCGGGAGGGGAAGAGAGACACACATAGACATCTGTCCTCAGTGGGGGAATCCATTCCTTCAGAGAGCAGGCCAATCCCTGCTGCTTTGTACTCACATTCCCAAGATGAGCCAGGTCGAGAAAATATTCATACATGTGAGTTTGTGTTAGTCACATCTGAAGTAAATAACACCTAACCTGTGTTTCAAGGGGGAGAGAGAGAGAGAGAGAGAGAGAGAGAGAGAGAGAGAGAGAGAGAGAGAGAGAGAGAGAGAGAGAGAGAGAGAGAGAGAGGGAGCCTAGCAGAAAAATAAAGCAAAACCCAATCTAGGATCTGGGTCTTCTAAGGCTTCAAGTCTAAGTTTTACATGTTATAGCTGTTCATTTATAACCCCAAGATGTCCACTTCCTACAGAATCATGAAATCTGACAAGCCATAGACATCATCCTATCATGATATTTACTGCTTTTTAAACTAGGATATCTATCCTAGCAACATTTACACTGTTTCCCCTCAATTAGAATCAGAAGGAAAAAAACCTTACACATTTTGTTTGGCTTTTTTGTTTAGCTTTTATATCAACTTTGTTTTCAGAGCCAACCTGCCTGAGTTTACATACCAACACATTGCCAACTATGATAGTAATCACATTCCTGACATATACAGAAATCTCATACTCAGCAATGAGTTCTGGGTTACCAAAGAAGACTTACTATTCGCACCTGTTTGTAAGTAAATCTTTGTTACAAATTTGTTTGACTATTTTTATTTTATTTTATTTTATTTTTGCCAGTCCTGGGCTTGAGCTCAGGGCCTGAGCACTGTCCTTGGACTTTCTCAAGGCTAGAGCTCTACCACTGGAGCCTCAGCACCAGTTCCGGCTTTTTTCTATGTATGTGGTACCAAGGAATCGAACCTGGGTCTTCGTGCATGCTAGGCAAGCACTTTAACCACTAGGCCAAACTCCCGGCCCTTGACTTTTATTTTTTAAAAAATGTTCTCTAGTCTTGGACAAGGAAATTTCCCCGTTCCTCTGGCCTAATCAACTCCAAGATTGTGCTATCACTCCTAGCTAAAATCCCTGTGGGAAATCCTAACCGGACTACATTTCTTACTTTTATTAGCATGTTTGCTTTTCTTTTAAAAGGGGTGTCAGGAAACAGTATTTTCTAGAAATGGGTAATTTTTATTTATACTGGAAAACACATGATTTCTTTTTAAACTTGAGTTCTTTTTCATCTGGTTGAGGCAATGAAAGAAGAAGACAAAGAAAACTTGTTTACCCTGAAAGCAATGATATAATTGACTGAATGTTAGGTTAACTGTCCAATCCAGAGCTTTCCCATACTATCTTAGGAATGAAAACATGCCCCGATTAGTAACCTCGTCAGGTTGGGGAAGGTTAGAGGTGAGTCAGTCTCTACGAATGTGGTCTGGTCTTATTTTAAGGAGGTCCGCTGAGTCATATGGAGTTGTGTCAAAATGTGTGTTATGTTATGTTATTTTTAAAAGACAACTTGGAGAGAGGAAATTGAACTATCTTTTTTTCAATGAACTATGCCCTTTAATAAAAGTAATTTCCCACACATCTCACTTACTCTATGGAATGTATTTTTTTTTTTAGCACAGATGTGTTCTTCATGGCTTGATTTCTCTTAAGTTTGTAACTTGAGCTTTGCGCTCAATAATTAACCGTAGATGTCATTAAATATACTCCTTTCAATGGAATAAATGTACTATTGATCTATTGTTAGCTTAACTATTTAGCTATTAGGAGGGATAAATAGATAGATGTACTTTTAACAAAACAGAGTGCATAATCTTAAGTAAATTTTAGCTTTCTCAGCTCAGAAAATTCAGAATAGAGTCCATGTTGTCTATCATTCTGAGTTGTAACTGTCCTGGGAAAAGTCAAAATACAGTATAGCTTGGTGGGTAACACAAGGTGGGCTGTTGGGTTCGTTAGTAACGTCCTAGTCCATGATGGAGGATGTGTCTTGAAGACAAAGACCATGACGGGGCAAAGTGCACGTCCATGGTAGTTCCCTGGTGGTGAATTCTCTCTTGTATTCTGATCTCTCCAAGCATTTGACTTTCTCCACGTACCAAGAATATTCTGATATTCCAATTTCATCTTGTGTAAGCTGCCTCTGGGGCCGTAACTCAGCCAATCAAGCAAGCAATTTGTCAGAGCCATTCCTAGCCCTCAAGCTCAAACACTGAGTCAGTCAACTTCTATCCACACCACTCAGCATGGATCAATTTTCTGTTCTTCCCATCCTAATCCCACACCTGAAGATACATGGCCATTCTCAGCACTCTGACTTCTGCGGATATAATTTTGGCAGTTAAATGTAACTCTTGGGGTGTATCACCCTCCATTGCCAGTTTGGGACTTAAGTGTCTAATTACAGGTTTGGATGGAAAGAGAAAAATGGTAGTAGATGCTGAGAAGAATTAGGAGGATTCACAAGATGCATACCACTGGGACAGGAGACAAACCAGCTCCTCCTCTACCCAATGAAGGAAGGAGAGCTTCTGATCCTGTCAAAGAAAACAAAGAAGGTTGCCAGATTATCCTCTGACTAATGGGCTACCTTGCCCTGGTATGTGCTCTGATACAGAGAGCACCAAAGATTCTCACCTGTGAGACACCATGGATTATCTGTGTAGGTTGTGGTATGCTGAAATTACAGAGTTGTCCTTTGTGATCTGTAAGCTAATTGCGTAAACTTCAGGTCATTTTCAGTGAGTAGTATTTGAATGAAGAAAGGAGTATTTAGAAACCTGCTTTTTAGAAGACAAGACAGTGGTAGAGATTTCTGTTGCCAATGTTGCCTTGATGGACATTTTCCATGCAGTGGACAGACACAGCATAGTAGCTTCTTCAAGAACAGATTGGAGCCAGAAGGACTTTAAAGTGACGGTTGCCACACAGGCAAATGGCATTGGTGAAAAAGTGCTCAGTCAGAATTCCTCAAACTAATTGTTAAGAAGGTGATGGTTTAGAAGGAGGAGGGTTTAGATGAAAAATTTATTCATTCTGGTCTTGAACATTTTACTATAATGTGGTTGAAATTGCTCTCCCTTCTGTTTATCAGCTATTCACCACATGGATCATTCTCTTTTATTAAATGTGTTTTTGCTGCTTTACTTTACAGAGCTAAACACATTACAGTGTAAGCATAGTACATTCAGATGGGTGAAGAATGTAAGCATATTTATTAATTTAACACTAATAAAAAAATTCCATCTAATTTGGAAAGTAAAGACTGATCCTAAATTTGAATTTTTTTAAAACATTTTGGTCTTATTCAGTGCAACAGTGCTGTAGTCTTTCTTTGGCCTCCTGATCAAGAAGGAAAAGAATGTCAGACAGGGGACTCATAGGGCCTCTTGTTGTCTCTGGCTCTGTGCGTATTCACAACATGAGCATTGCCTTTTTTACTGTTGGTTTCTCTAATGATCTAGTTATTTATCGTATGGATTTGATGAATTCTGGTTCTCTGTCTGGTGGATTTGGCAGATTGGATTTGGTGATTGAGAGTCTCAGCTCGACCCTTGTGCTCAATATACACAAGCTGGAGGAGAGCTCCAACGTGTTCTGTTCTCCCCTGGCACCTTTCCTTATAGACTGTGTTCATTTTTCACAGTACTTGCAGGCAATGCCCTTGGCTATATACTCAGCTCTCTGCTACTCCCCTTGACAAAGGACTTTTGCTTTCCCACACTACAGTGGACTCTGCAAAGACTGACCAGCCTTCCGCACCTCACCATGCTACCTTCTACTTTGTGGACAGGCATTCTGTGATGATATCCTACTTAAAAGAAGATAAGCAGTCAGCAGCCGTGCTGGGAGTCTTCTATCTTAAACCAACAGAGAAGTGATAGTCCCTTTCCTTTCAGCATTGTGTTGACAATTCTTCCTCTTGTGAGAGCCTGAATATAGATCAATGTTGCCTCATTCTAGTTTTAGTTCTGTGCCTAAGGTAGCCAATTCTTTAGTTCTTATATTCTATCTAGATCTTCCCTCACATCTGCCCCCAGTAGTTTCTTCCCTTACTTTTCTAGAACTGCCATGGTTGAAAAGCTGTCAGAGGACATATTGTATTTAGAATGTGTAGGAAAAACGTTAACCTAATATTTCAAAATATCTTTATTAAGTTATTTGACAAAAAAAGCACATGATCCTCTGTACATCACCTTTACAATATGTTTTTGAAAAGCAAACAAAACTCTTTCCTTGTTAGTGACCCATCTCTCCCTGTTTGTATTTCTAAAAAATAGATTTAATGTGATGTTTCCATTTCCTTACCACCTTCCCAGTCTTAACTCACTTTAGTTTAATTTCTACACCCTTACCTCTGGAGTAAAGTCCGCAGTTGTGATGGTTATTCTAAGACAATTATGTGGCTCCTGACACCAAATCCAATGATAATTTCCTTGATTATCCAACATCACTGATTTCTACTGATCAGTACTCATTTCTCTTTGAAAAGAAAAATGCAGTCCAATAAAATGCACCCCAGTGGTAGAAACATTTGACTGCTCTACTCACTTTTCTTAATTTCCCAGAGTAAGACCTTCATGTCCAATCCTTACAGTGTAAATTTCAGCCACCAGTTGTCTAAGATGCCTTCCTCAACAGTGTGAGCCACACGTAGATCTCCAGCATCTGCCTTCCTTCATCGTCAAAGACTCATTCCCACTGGCTTGCATAATGTCGAAAATAGAGAAATGATTCCAAATTCATGAATAAATGAATGTGAGGCTTTGAAACAAGATCAAACTCAGAGTTGAATTACAGCAAAATCTATCCTAGGGATGATATTGAACGTATTCCCACACCGGTGGAATTTTTAAAAAATTACAACTTCTTCTATTAGCAACATGTGGTCACATGGGAATTTGCGAAATTCTTTAGTCCTTTTTTTAGGAGCTTAAAATATGGAATGAGTTCACAGAGGTGGAATAGTTTCAAGCAATAGAAGGCCAAGATTAAACTGCTTCTATTTCTCCTTTGAGAAGGAATCATTTATCTCTAGTGAAACGATCAGAGTCCTGGTTAAGAATGCTTTCTAATGTGGATTTATAAAATAAGGCTCACTTTCTGAAATACCCTTCCCAATGAATCATACACGTTGACTTTTTATTAGAATTATTCAGATGCAATTTGCTGGACATCCATGCAACTTTAGGTTAGAACCTCGATGCTGACTTAGCAATCTGGAAGGTACTCTCAGAGGCCTCAGCTTGGTAAAACTCAGACATACGGGCTCTGTGTTGAACAGATGAGAATCAGCATTTGTGTTCCTTAGAAATCCCAGAATTAAGAATCCATTCGATTATTTCTCTGGGCTATGCATGAGAACAAGTAATTGAAAAGTGAAAAAAAAAAAAACGAAGATAAGAAATGCCCTGTCCCAAATAAATCACAATACCCATCAGGGACATCTCCCAGCACAACCCAGGGGACCTCTGAAGACATTGTTGTTTGTCCCAACTAAAGGATGGCTACTAACACCCAGTGAGTGGGGCTGGGGTGAGCCCTCAGTATCTACTAACACATTGCACTGCACCCAAAACGGAGAATCCAGAACACATGTCTCTGTAGGACGGAGGCTAAGGGAAGCCTGTCTCATATCCTAAGCAAGATTTGGAAATCTCGAAAGCAGAAGAACCTCTGGAAAACCTTCCTCTACTCGGTCTGGGGCCATGTTCCGATGAGAATCTCCCCTCTGCTCCCTCTCTTGCCCCTGAGGACATGAGAACAGAGGCCCCAGCTCAGTGGCAGGATGGGGTCTTTCATGCTCACTCAGGGTCCTTTCTTGGGTCTGGTGATTCCCCAGGATGGCTAAACTATCTGTGGACAGCAGGGGCTGGAGAAAGGGGTGTTGTCCTCGATGGATGTGCAACTCTTTAGGCTTCCTGTCCTGTCTCTGGGTTCCATCTCCCCAGCTCAACGGGGCTGCAGTAGTGATTACAGAGGGGACATATTTGTCTGAAATGGGATCCAGGCTGTGGTCTGGAAAGACTCATTCCTGCCGCGGAAGTAAATTCTCCTCTTGTCAGTAGCAAGAGCAAAGCAAGGGAGGAAAATGTCAGGTGGTTTGCATTTGTGAGACTACTGACTTCTTCCCCTTGGCTGGCCTTCCCGTGGAGAGCAACACACAAAGCAGGCATCAGTGAGCTCTCGGCTTGGCCAGAGGCCTTTGCTTGATCCCACAACAGACAGGGAATGTATTGGAGTGAAGAAAGGTTTTCACTGCCAGCTTCTCCTGCTCTTGGAAGAAGAGCCTGATTAAATTATTTAGACTTTCTTTTGTTTGTTTCTGTACCAGGAAACGTAAAACAGGGTTTGAAGCCTCAGTTCCTAGTGAGTTTTGTTCGTGCGGTGGCTTTTAGATTGCTGCGGTTGTTTGTCTGGCTGTTGGTGTTCAGTGCTGGTTTTAGTTTGAAATTTGGGGTTGGGAAAACAGTCTCACTATAGAGCTCAGGTTAGCCTGGAACTAACTATTGTAGTCCAAATTGACCTCCAACCTCCCTTAACCTGTCTCCACCTCCACCTACATGGTGAGATTGCAGGTGTGTAATGTTGTGTTACCAGTTGCAGTGATCTTGTGTCTGTGTGTGTGTGTGTGTGTTTGTGTATGATTCTGTTTTAGTTTCCTTCCTTCCTTTCTTCTTCCTTCCTTCCTTCCTTCCTTCCTTCCTTCCTTCCTTCCTTCCTTCCTTCCTCCCTCCCTCCCTCCCTCCCTCCCTCCCTCCCTTCCTTCCTTCCTTCCTTCCTTCCTTCCTTCCTTCTTTCCTTCCTGTCTTTCTTTCTTCTTTCTGCCTGCTTTCTTGTCTATCTGTCTTTACTAACGCTAGTAGTGGCATTTAAAGGGACAGGGATTGAGTGTTTGCATTAGAAGACCGCAATCTTAGTGCAGTGGTAAGTGATGACATGGTAGAATGAAGTAAGACGATATCTCCAACCTCATCCCTTCTCTCTGAAACAAAAGCACTGTGCTGGCAAATACAAAGCAACACGTTAATCTCTGTAAGTGAAAACATAAATCAGGCTGGAAATTTATAGTCACATCTTAAACATATATGCTACCAATAACTCATAAACATCTGTCGGCATTTTAAATTAATGGGTTATATTTCTAGAGGTTATAGATTTACTGAGTATTTGAATGTAAAGTACTTAGGATTCTAAAACACTCCCTTCTTTCTGCCCAGTGTCTGCTATTGACATCTTCCATTAATTCTTTCTTTTTTTGTGTCCACAGTTTTGTCTTTTATTTTCTTCTCAGGTTCGACCAGATCTTAGTAATTTTACTTATACTGCTGTGTGACTAGCTGGTCCTCGTAGTTTCTATTTCTCTTGCCTTACCTCCTACTATTTTGGCCTAGGTTAGAAGTTAATTCAACTGCCTCTATCTTTTAACCTAAAACTTAATTTCAGTGCTCTTGTGCTCTTTCCTAGTTTGCATAGCTGATGATTTTTCTTGAAACCAAAATGTTATTTTGTTTTCTTTTCTGCTCTGTGTTCACCAACTGTCACTCTTGCACAAATGATAATCCAAACATTTTGCAAGGTAAAATGACATCACATTTCTGCAAATGTCCATTATCTTATCTCCTCCTTCTCAGAGTCTGTACCTCACTCCTCTCTGTTCTCAAAGTCAGACAACCAAATTAAGATTCCTCAGAGTAAGGCACCTCCTTCTTTTAATTTTTTTGGTCAGCTGTGGGGCTTGATTCAGAGCCTGGGCACTGTCCCTGAGCTCTTTTGCTCAAGGCAAGTAGTCTAACACTTGAAGCCACAGGTAAGAGTCTCATGGATTTTCCTGCCCAGTCTGGCTTCCTATAGAGTGAAGAGAATTAAATGAAAAACATGCAGTTCATTATCAAAAGTTTCAATGTGACTATCAATACTTTGCACAATAGACTTTTACAAGGCAAGGTATGTTTCACTATGTAAATGTATATGGTCCTTTGTGTTCAGCACATAGTAGGTCTATAGAAAATGTGCAATACAAGAAAACTCAGTAACACTGATCTCCAAACTTCATTCTGTCTTGTATTAGCTTCTCCTGTTGTACTGAGAAAACAATGTCTTCATCCAGGAGGAGAGGAGAAGAAAGTCGTTGACTGTAGCCTTTTACCATCATTGAAATCTACCCTGTGGTTTCACACTAAGTTATCTTTCCTGGTATATACGTATGCATGCATGTATGGCTATATTGTGTAGTGTGTGTGTGTGTGTGTGTGTGTGTGTGTGTGTGTGTGTGTGTGTGACAATTTACTTGAAGGTAAACACTTAGAAAAATTCCTTTTTCTAGTGAATTTCTGCCTCTCTATTGAGAGGACAGGAGGCCCCGAAGGATAGATTTGAATTAATGCTGTGGGTATAGTTTCTAATATCTAGTAATCAAGATGACTATAATCATAAGCATGGAAAAAAAGACCCTTCAGTGCATTGGCTGTATAGTATTTCTGCAGATAATGAGATACTTTGAAAGATTTAAAATCCTAGCACCGATAATGGAATTGAGCATTTATTTAATAAGGTGACTATTTCATTCATCATGAAAGGTTAAAGAAATATTTTCAGTAGGAGACATTGCTAACAAAAATGTCCCTGAGAGAAAACTATGCTTTCTAGTTTAATTCCTTCCTTCTTTTTCCCCCTCCTTCCCTCTCCCCCTCCCTCCCCCTCTCTCCCTCCCTCCCTTCCTTCCTTCCTTCCTCCTTTCCTTCCTTCCTTCCTTCCTTCCTTCCTTCCTTCCTTCCTTCCTTCCTTCCTTCCTTCCTTCCTTCCCTCCTTCCTTCATTCTTTTCTTTTCTGTCTCAGGAGGGATGGCAAGAATCCATGGGGTCTGTTTCAAGGTTGGTTCAGGGTAGATGGTAGTTGGGTTAATACTGGTCACATTTCTCTTTAGTGTGTGATACATGCTAGTTCTTTTTAGGTTCAAGCCACTTGCCACTAGAGACAAAAGTCCTAATTGCTAGCTTATCTGCAATGTCCTAGAGGAACAATGACATGAGTGGTAGACTGCAGTCTTCCCTCTTGGTTCATCCGTGTTAACCGGAATGAATTTCAAGAAGAGAAGGAATCACCACAGTGGTCAGATAGAAGGATGTAGCCAATGCACAGCTCCCCATGCCCGCTGCTGTTGGTGGTGATGCTTATTATTGCTAGTCTCTAACTCCATGAGGCCAGTCTTTAAAACAATAGTTTCTTTGGAAAATACTGCAAGGTAATTAGTTTTATTCACCTGTTCATTCTAGAAATAATTGAGTTCAGTAGGGGCTTTTGTTGTGGACAATACTCTTTCCCAGTTCTCCCTGCCGCCCCCCACCAATGCAATCCACCAACAGCAAGCAAATCGATAGCAGTAAATATTATGGTTTCCTCTCATTCTTCTACTCTGGAGCCAAATGCAGACAGAAAATGAAGTGCACATAACAAGCACCAAGGTCAAAAATCTATCGGGAGGGTTTTCCAAGCAGTAACTATTACAGTCCGCTTTTCATAGAAGAATTATTTACGAGAAGTTGTTAGGATGTTTGATGGAAAATTATATTCTTTGCTTTGACTACCTAGTGGACACACAGCATTCATTTGTGATTAAGGAGAATCGTAAATCAACCCTACTGTGTGCAGTACAGCGGTTTAAAGCTCTAACTTAAATGGACAGATTTCTGTTTCTGTCGTGCAAAAACCTAAGAAACAGGAGAGAATGAAACCATTTCACTACTCAGAGGGCAGAGAACTGGTCATAGCCATTCAAGGCCCAGTCTCTATCCACTTAACAGATTCTGGTTTCTTATATCATTTATTCATTACCTGAACTGTGGTATTTAGTCTATCCTATAAATATCTTTCTAATTTGAATTAAGATAATGTTCTGTGCTTGTTAGATATGGCAGAGTTCAGTGTGTATGAGCTTTAAATCTCACCAAGTCAGGGAGTATTTTTGCATTCCAGATAGAGCTAAAAATATTCACCCATTAAAATAGTAATCATCATTAAAATTAGCTCGCTGATTTTGCTGATTAATTTTTCAGTAACGAGTATGCTTTCTAAAAAGTTTCAATTAAGCATTTTTTAACAAATCTTGTCTTTTTAAAATGGAAGGAAGAATGAGATAATTTGGAAATAAAAATTATAAAACTGATTTCCAAAAAGACAGCTTTTATAAAAAATAGCAAAGGAAGGATTGGAATGGCTGCTATCAGTAGGATACAGAAAGGACTTCCACCAACCTTTATTTTTGGTCTGTGAGCCTCATTCTTTGGGAAGGTTGTTTATTTTTGTCTGCAAAGGAAGAGAACAGATTATTAGGTTGAATTGTTTGAATGATGAGAGCCATTTTTGTGATATTTAAATTTTTGTTTGACTGTATTCTATCTTCATATACAACAGGCAATATTCAAGTTCAGAACAGTGTTGGAGTCAACTATCTGGAGGTGTGACTTTACTGAGACACGATAAAATAAACTGTGGTTTACTTACTTATGAATAGTCTCTGGTTCCTTTCTTTCTTTTTCTCTTTGCTTTTGGACCTTGGCATCTATTTTAGCTGGAGTCAAAGTCACAAAAACATAACCTTTCTAAAAATCAGTTATGATCATCCCTACTGCAAACTATAGGAAAGAAAATGATATTGTTTTCCTTTTAGTTCAATCTCTTATCATAATCTTTAAGAAAATACTTTGTACACATGTCATTGGTTTCAAAACATTTTTAGTATGTTGTAGCTGTAGAAGATATTTGTTAACTGTAAGGCAGAAGTCTGTTGAGAAAACAAGTACAAAAATATGGAGGACAAAATGTAGGAGAAATTTACAAGGATCAAAGGTATTTACAGAAGATAATCTTGCATAATTTGACTAAAAGAAGTTGGATACTACTCACTTGTGGACAGTGGATGGGCCATACTATTTTTGTTTCATGGGTACATGAAACATAGTGATGGCAAAATTCAGTTTGTGCTAGAATATATAGCAATTGTCCTGGAAGCATCTACTGAGCTTTCTCAAATAATGGATAGTGGCAGACAGAGAGAAAGACAGGCGTTCACGTAAAAATGATCCGGTATGTGATAGGCAAAAACAGAAAAATAGTAGCAGTTAACACAGTGCATTCATATTTCCATTGAACACACACATTTAATTTAGGAGAGCACAAGTAGTGCATGCTTGTGAATTCCTTTACTCCCAGACACTTTGTTACAGTGGTATTCAGCATACTCTAATAATGTAAGTTAGTGCAAAATTTTATAGTGAACTGTTTTCTGTAATTTTAGTGGGCCATTTTCTACAATTTGAGATAAATATGTCATTTAGGCCAAAGAGGCTGATTATGCAATCTCTTTGGACATTTGTCTTGCAAAGAGATACTCAATGAAAGCATTGAATAAAGGTCATTTTTGTATTATGTGACAGGGCACATCCAAAATGTTTAGTATTCAAGAGAAGTTGAGTGTCTTATTTGTCTCCCAAAATTTGAAATGTAAATCTACTTGATAGCAGGTGAGAATCCATCAGAAATTATCAGAGTACAAAAAGTCTATGTGCGTATCTATCATGTATTAGATACTGGTAGATAAATGATATATACAGATATACATATAGATAGATAAATAGATCCATAGCTAGATTGATTGATTAGACAAACACTTGATGAATCTCAGTTGTCCTGACTTTTTGCTTTGGTCCTTAATTAAATCTGTGTATCTGCCAATTTACAAAATGAGAGATTTCAGGGCTTCTAAAGTCCCATCATCACACTTTAGGCCTGTATCAGGAAGTTCTATATTGCAAGGAGGGAATTAATTTATACAGAATAAAAGGTTTACATAAGCTGACATTCCTAGGAATTCCTCGGAAAGCCAGGCTCCCTTGCTTCCATGAACCAGACTTCCAATCAAGCCATGAGGCCAAGTCAAACCTGTGCCATGTGCAGAAAAGAGGAAGAGACACCTCCTTCCCTCTCTCTTTCCGAGGCTGGAGGCTGAGCCATTCCCCAAACCAGGGGCTCTGAGGACTTTTCAATCCAGGCTCCTGTGGGCCAGCTTTGTCATAATTAAAGCACCCCAAAGACACCCCCTTAGCGGAATAAGAGAGTATCGGTGTACCTACATTGATGATTACATTTGAAGTGGAATTCTAAAATGTGTGTTTCTGTCACCTTTCATGAGTAAATGATAACTAGGTCATAGAATTTGTTATTTTCATAGGCAGGGATATTTTTTGTTGTTGTTGGTGGTGGGGGTGTTGTTTTTGTTTTTGGATATCATTTCAATTTTCCCATTCTATTGGGCCTGTGATTGGGTAAAATCTTATGGGAAAAAAATCTTCTCAGGGGCCACCTGGGGAGATGGTAGAGGAAGAGCCAACATGCCAAACCTCACAGATTCTCTTCTAGACAACACTTAAAGTTGGGGAGATTTTAAGGCTTGCTCCATCAAGATGGGAATCATGCTTTGAAGACTTTTGTCTTTGGGAAACATTCTAGTCCTAAACTCCACCAGTGATCTGTGCACATGCATGCATGTATGCATGAACATGTGTGCTTATGCGCCTTTGTGTGTCTGTGCATGCCTGTTATGTGAGTGTATGTGTGCTTGTGTGTTTGTGAGGGTGGTGCCTTTTTGTAATTAGTGGATTCTGTCATGTATTTGGCTGAACTCCGAATGCTTCCTCAACGGAAGACATGTCTGTCTCTGAAGCTTTCCTTCTGGACTTTGAACCTTGTCACCTCCGTTATGCATTCTCCTGTGTCCTGAGTGGGCCTGGTATGCTGAAGAACCCAGAGACGTGTCCAGACAATTCCATAGAGAGGGTTCTTTTGAGTGGGATGTGCATATAAACTCTGCAAACACTCTCCATCCTCTGTCTCAGAAAACTAGACATGTCGGCACTCAACAAGCCCCATCTCATTAAACCTTAATGCAGTGCATGGGTGGGATTTGATGTTTCCAGAGAACACGGAGAAGTTCTTCGTAAGCAGCCAGGAGAGCTGCATGTGAATTGCAGCTCTGCCATCTTTCTCTCCTGCCTCCAGTATGTGCTCCCCGAGGCTCCTGTCTGCGTTTTACACACTTTGTTTATGATGGCAGTTCTTGAGAGCAAGAGTGATCTTCTGTTCAAATAAAATGTGGTAGCTGTCGCTTGCTCTCTTTTTTTGTTTGTTTTCTTTTTGCTGTTTCATGTAATTTAAGAAAGAAAGAAAGAAAGGAAAAAAAAACCTGAGATAAAAGGATCTCAGCAGCGTTTCTTGGAAAAGTAAAGGTTAAAAACAAACTTTCAGTAGCACAGAGTGGCTTGGGGGTCTTTGCCCCAGTCTTACCATATGAGGGAATATGTGTGAATATTCCAGTGAAACTTTGCTTTTGGAGAAAGATTTTAGATCAAGAAGCTTAGATTTTTGGATGATTTAACGTCCCGTTGGAACATCTTTTAGAAAAATGAAGTGAAAAACAACAACAAGAAGAGTAAGATATAACAACAAAATTAAGTGCTAAAATGAGATATGGAGAAAATCCATGGAGAAAGCACTGTGGGCTATGAGATCCACTATCTTATTATAGCTCCTATGAGAAAGTCTTTATTAGGATGGTGCCAGAAACTTCATGTTTACTTTATTGAAATAATTAAGCTGTACGTTCAAGACTTCAAGAATTGGAAGTAAAGTTCATAGATTTATTTTTATTAAACTTTTCCCCCCACTCATGCTAGGAAAGTACTCTACCACTTTAAACTCCAGCTCAGTTTAAAGATTTGTACTCTAGGGATTTTTTTTAATCTATGGGAAGATCTTACATTACTTATTATATTAGAAAGTTCAAAACAATTCCAAAAGCAAGAGATCCCAACTTAAACCAGGAAGATTTTGTAATAGGCATTCATCCTGAGGGCCTGGCTTAGATGGGAAATAGAGTTTTCCATCTGACAGTAATGTGACATTTCTTACAAAGTAACCTGATAGAATCTGCCATTCTACCTTGCTCTACCAGGAGTCTCAACATTATGTATTTCTACATACATATGTACAAGTCAAACAAATTAAGAAGGAAAAAAAACAAGTGGTTCAGGACCACCACTTGAACAGGGGAAAAGCAGGGGAATTCAAGGCTTCTACAAAGGGAGGTGGACTAATCGAGGAAATTTAGAAGATGTGTAATATTCATTTCTTCCATGCATAACACAGGTTAGATAATTCCGCTTTCTTGGCTGAATAAGATTGAATAAGATTCTAATTCAAACTTGAGCAAATGGATATGGATGTTTCATGAAATGTGAATTATTTAATGCCTATATTTGCTAGGTTGTGAACTATTCATTCTTAGTTATTTTCTAACCATCCATAACTCTTTAAGATTTTTTTTCCTATTCTATGATGTTACACTTCACTGCTCTTCGTAGGCGAATGATCTGTTCTCTGTCATTCTGTTCTTATTTCCACAAGATGAAAATTGGTCATATGTTTACAGGTATTACAAGGGAGAACAAGAGAAATGGTGACGTTGTCCAGAAGAAAATGTACTCTTTTCCTGACTTATATAACTGCAACCGTTTTGTATAATAAAGACTTTTTCTGAATAATAAAATGTACAATTTCCTCTGTCTCTTTGGAGTCTTACTCTCCTTACTTCCCCCTCCCCCTTTTTATAATTTATTTATTCTCTTTTTACAGTTAGTTTGTGGCTTTCTTCAAATATCTACAAATTAGATTACTTGGGAAAAAGGAATGCTTGTCTTCAATTTTATTGGATGTGGCCAAATTGTTCTCTGGGGATCACAGTGCCATGTGGAGGAAATGAGAATTCCTGTGATCATGTTCTCACCCCCCGGGGTTTTATGAGGCAGTAACCAGGAAACAAAACCTTATCACTTTTCATTTGTCCTAACTTGCTTTGGTCTCAGGGGACAAACCCTGAGAAGTTAATGTTCTCCATAATAACCCTCTTAAATTATTCTGGGTTTCATGTGCTTCTTTACTGGTGTATCCTTGCACTGAAAAAGTTCCTCAATGGCTTAAAATTTATAACTTTCATATACACATTTGGTCTTGTGTGGCTAGCTGGAACATTCTATTTTCTTGTGGGTTTTTTTTCATAAAATTGTATTTTTAGAATTGTTTTAAACTAGCAAATACTAGCAATATGTTGGAGTAACTCGGTTCCTTTTACTTAATGTGCTGAATTCTTTGTTCATACTCCCTTTGAATTTAACTATCTATAGAAGATTCAACAAGAGATTGTGGATTCTATCTTTACTGGCATAAGTGGATAGAACTTTTGATGAAATAATGCAAATGGAAAATCATTGAGATTCAAGGAACATATTTGAACCTCTAGGTTCTTGCTGCTTTTGGTCCCTATAAAATATATATAAAAAAAGAAGATAGGCAGGCAGGCAGGCAGGCTGGCTGGCTGGCAAACAGACGGACAGGCAGAGAGATAGATAAACAGACATACATATATACATACATACATACATACATACATACATACATACATACATATATACGTAGAGAGACACATAGGTGTGTGTGGGTTGGTGATGATATGTGTTGGTATTGGGGCTTGAACTCATGGTCTAGGCCCTGTCACTTTGCTTCTTCATTCAAAGCTGGCATTCTACAAGTTGAGCCACACCTCCACATGTGGCTTTTTCCTGGCTCCTGGGAGGTAATATCTTCTGGACTTTTCTACGTGAGTTGGTTTCCAACTAGGATTCTCAGATCTCAACCCCTGAAATAGACGGGATTACAGGTGCCCAATCAAGTTTTTGTGTTGGTCATGGGGCTTGAACTCTGGGCCTAGGCCCTGTCCCTCAGCTTTTCAACTAAAGGCTATTTATTGCTTTACCACTTTGAGCCACAGGGCTGCTTCCAGTTCTCTGAAGGTTAATTGGACATAAGAGTCTCACCGACTTTGTGCCCAGGCTGGCTTTGAACTGTGATCCTCAGATCTCAGCCTCCTTAGTAGCTAGGATTGTAATCACTGGCTCCTGGCTCAGGTGCCCAACTTTTAAGATCTATATTAAGAGATAGTCTAGTGGGAAAATTGAAATACACTTATTGGCATTTCTAAGGGCCAGACCTGTGAACCAATCACTTTATAGGAATAGCACATTCATTTGAATGATCACAAATCATTTAAATGAGTAAAAAAAGCTGAATTTCCTGAGAATAATCTGCATTGTTAATTTTGAAAAAAGATGATGAAAGGATTTACATTGTTTTAAAACCAAAGATACAATTTAACCTAGATTTTTAAATTGCATTGTATCAGAATCATTTATTATTATTCTCTTGCTTTGAGTCCTACATATACACATATATGCCAAAACTATTCCATCAAATAATCACTAAGGCTTAATTACTCCAACGTAGTAGTTTTTTCATTACATGAGATTGCCATTAAAAATGACTTTAATTTTTGTTATCCATAGTGAAATCTACTAAACTTTAACTTAACAAATGAAGAAATTATACTTGATAAAATTAGTATAGAAAATTGTAGGAAGGGAAATATGACATTTGATCAGCTCTGTTTGAAGTTTATTAGAAATGTATTTTGTTAGGAACCAAAAACATGCAAATATTTGCACATAAACTAGTTATCGTGGTTGCTATGAGACTGGAGATGTCTTTGTCAAGTCATTTACTAAAGACAGTTTTGTTCTCATAGTATATTTATACCGAAGAAAAGGAAAACTTCCAGTGAGGAAAGCATGTGCACAGTACATCAGTGATGGTAAAAGGGAATTCCTTTACGATGTCACTGTGTTTGTCCAGTTCCACAGCTTTTCTAAAGACCTGTGACCATCGATGTCTTGTGTCATCTGGCCACATCTTAAGGCATGACTCATCTAGCAGATATATTATTTCTGGGCCTGGCTGTATGACTTTTTGCTCCATGATGAGGTTAGCATTTGGGTCTGTGGACCTTGCAAAAGCAGAGGACCTATCTCAACATGAGGGGAACTCATATTCTATTGATGACTCAGATAGAACCCCAAGCTGGAAGAAGCACCAACATCCACTCTGCCTGACCTCCAGCTGCAACCTGGCACTGGACTGTGTCAAGTACTATCTGTTCACCTGAATGACAGGTCTTCCGTCTCAGATTGGAATTGATACCACTGCTTTTCCCGGGTGTCCAATTTACAGACAGCAGTTATGGGACTCTATAATCCCATGTGTAATTTAGAGAGCTAAGGCAGTAGATAGACAATTGGCTCTGTGTTCTTATTGAATTGTTATAGGAACTGAGTTTATTAAAATGCAATAACTAAAAATAAATATCTTCATATTCTACCAGCATGCTTTTATTGGGCTCCTTTTTCATTAGTGAGAACAACTCAAAGGTTATAGGAAAAAAAATCAAAAGCATTGAAAAGACCAGAGAAAAATGCAAGATAGTAAACTTGGAATAAATTGCCCTTAATGAGACGAGTCTGAAAATACTTTAATAATAACAATAATGGCAATAGCAGTAATTTGGGCTTTCACTCTGCAGCACCATTGTACCAAGGGTATAAAGCATTTCAACATAATGGGATAATATTCATGACAAAAGAAGGGCCATAGCCATAAATGTCCACGGTGCTTAAACACTAATGAGAAGCCTTGACATCCCACCACTTGGAAAAGCTTTCCCTCTAAATATTTCTCAGTGGCAGTGGCATTACGAGGCACAGCTGGGTAAGAGTGTGGCTGAAAGACTCAATGACTCAGGAAAACCAAGGTAGGACATTTCCACAACGCCACGTCCTGGCATTTAGTGACTGTGCTAACTCCTGCTGTGGTTTTCTTCAAAGCAACCGGTTGCCAAATCTAATCATTTACTGACAGTGGGTTGACAATGTGACATAGTGGAGGCTCTGAAATAGCTGTGTTCCATGTCTCTGTGCACGCCTGGCCACCATCTGAGGCTCACCTACCATTCTTCTGACCTGCTTGCTGAGCTGGACTCTCCCCATTTCCATCAGCTGCTTTAGAAACCAGTGACTTGATCTCACCAATGAATGCTTCCTTCCTCTGAAGAGCACCTTGAGTCAAAACAGAGACAGTATCCTCTCATTGCTACCGTGGTGAACAGCAATACAGGTAATTCTACTCCCACCTAAATTGCTCAACAGAGACAGCAGGATCCTGGCTTCAAAGCCATCCAGATACTGGTTTCACTACTGTAAGTGGAGCTGTGATCTTGAGAGTCTCTCTTCCTTGCCTTGATAGAAGAAAACTGAGATGAATGTAAATTAGCGATGGGAGAGGGTGAGGTGTTAACTTGAAACATGTAATTTACCCTGGAGAAGACTTTCATGGAGACCTTGTGTCTGCTATTGGAAGGCAAAGAACCCTGGCAGGGCTAGATTGATGCATGTGGCTTGAGACATAGAGACGAAAGGTCAGAGGTTGGCTCTTAACCCCTTACATATCATCAGAAAAGCCTAGATCTCCTCACTGATACACAATGAGGAGAAGAATGAGAGACCCCAGTCTGGGATGACAGTTTGTGAGGATTAAGGCGAGAAGCTAGTTCTTCCTCATTTTTTGCTTGGAGTCCTCAAGACATTCAACTCTTTATAGGGTCCTGCTGTAAAGTACAGATCTACTCAACTCCATGGATTCTGCCCAGTGCAATTTGCAAGACTGTTGGGTGTGTTGTCAAAAAATATCCACCCATTGACAAAGCTGTTGCTTTAGGCAACAGGATTTAAGAAAATACTATCAGATGTCAGGGCGCTCACACATTTTAACCTCATGATTTGCAGGCTAGGTTCTCGCTGTACTTTCCCCTCCTGAAATCCTTGCACAGTCCTGACGGGACACTCTGCAGCATTCACTACCTCTTCCAATCGCAATACCCTTGTAGGGGCTGGGATAGATCTCCTGAGCAGGGGCTTTCTAGAACCAGGCTTCATCAACCATGCTGGTCATATCTCATGCCACTGATATGCCTGTATGGATGTTGTAGGAGAGAATTCCTTTTTTCCTTTCCATATGCCCAGCTTTGCAGGCTGGGATTCCGTAAGTTAGACTAGCGCTGTGGGCTATTCAATGGCTACTCACTCTGAAGGGCAGTGGAAATTGAAGATTATACAGCACCTTAGCAAAAGAACCATAAAAAAAGAAATGTAGAGAAGTGACAAAATAAAGGACAGGGACCTGGAGAGGCAGTAAGAGGAGAGTGTGTGAGAGGATACGGACATGAGTACTAACCCATGGCCTTAGTGCTGTATTAGCTTGATGAAGATCTAGCTGTTTCTGCTAAGCATCATCTCTCCTCACTAGCTGGTAAAGCAAGCTCTTCTTTCTCAATATATCTTATCTTAGTCAATCCCGGAAGGGCAGAGAGCTTTCCTTCTATTTGCAACTTCTCAATTATATGTAATGCAAAAGAAACTTCATGTCACCATAGGGAATTTGAGAGGTGGAATGTGGTTTCCTTGCAATGGCAATGTGTTTCATGCTGTATTTCATTTTGCTCTGAGCTCTTTCAGGTCAGCAAGAGGCGAGGCCGCCCATTCTCCTAAGCAGCCTCCTGAGGGACTCTCCATAAAAGGCAATTTCTTGATATGATTCGCCATTCTATGGACTGACTTTTTCTCCTGGTCTCCTAGCATTTGTGTTTGCTCTGTTCCTTTGATACTGTTTTCTTCCCTTTAGTTGCAGTTTTCCTTGAGAATCCTAGTCCACTTCTCTCTTCTTCTAATTCTGCCCAGTGCTTTCTTCCGTTTCTGAGTTCATCCTTTGTCTGAACTTCAGTGAATCCACACCAGAGACCATTCTCATGTTCTAGAAGAGGCCACAACATTTCCCACATTCAAACCAGCTTCCTCCCTGCATTTCTCCTCTTCTGTAAATGAATCCACAGAATGGCCAAGTAGACCTTTGGTGATTAGCCTCACTTTCTCCCTGTTCCTCATCTTCTTTCTGATAACATTGGCATCCCTCTCTTAATTCTGACTTTGGAGGTGTCAATCTCCCTGCATTTTCTTTCTTGGTTTCTTTCTATATTTCATAGGATCAAGGTAGGGAGAAGATGGGAAAGGGGACCAAGTACAAATTTGAGATATACAAAGTAATATTTTTATAGAAAGTTTGTTTGATGTCTTCAACACAAAGGCAGGACCTCTAAGCAAAAGATTAGAAGTGCTGGATATACTATAAATTCTTTTTTACAAGAATAAGATATTCTATTTCAACATAAAGCAGCTCTGTTTGCCCAGAGTAGAATGCCTTTTCGTTTTCTACTGCAAATCTACAATTTGTTTATTTTATTAGTTTCTAGGGAAGCAAGTAATGATTGTTTGGTATTTGAACATTATTAAACTCATTAAAACTCACAGATGCAGTAAGGATTGCAAGTTGGATAGATAATTCGGTATAAGACATAAGACTTCTTTACAGAACAATCTGAGCAGTTTAATTTACTAAATAAATAAATAGAATACAGGGCTAAGATATAACTCAGTGGTACTCACAGTCCTAGATCTGATAACCAGCCAAACAAAAGAAAAAATATCCCCAGAGATTTCAGTGAGATTTTAGTTGTCCTATGAATTTGATGAGCAGATGAAATTTCAACAGTAGAGTATATGACAATGTTATCTTGAATTGAACCAAAGACATCAGCATATTAAAGATATATTTTGGATGTGGACAATACAAGTGCATTACATTTTAAAACTACAGTTAAGGCTGGCTTAAGACCACTGACTCATACCTATAATCCTAGGTACTCAGGAGGCTGAGATTTGAGGATAGCGGCTGGAAGCCAGCCTGGAAGAAAAGTCCCCATAGCATTGTTCTCTACAATTAATCACTCAAAACCCATAAATGGCTCGGTGGCTTAAAGTAGTAGCGCATTAGCCTTGAGCAAAGATGCTCAGAGACAGCATCCAGGCCACGAGTTCAAGCAAAAAAAAAATATGAAAACAAAAACCCTGCAGGCAAGGTAGTGAAAATAAGCAGAAAAAAAGAGGGGTACAGAACCAAGCACCTACAAGGTCATCATGACGAGAGTGCAGATAGAAAGAATTCTTTCCTTAAAACTCTGGATGAAGGTGGCTCCTTTCCATAATAGACAAAAGAATAGAATTCCCTATTAGACCAATTCTCCTCACGAGAGACTTCTTTTTGCATTCGCATGTTGAGAGATAGTATAGGGAAAGGGATAGTTATATACAGCTTTGAAATATTAATTATAGTCACGAAGGTTTGTCTGGGTTTTTTAATGTTAATGGAAGCCTTCTGTGTTGAAGTTTTCCAAAAATGTGTGACTCTGCTTCCTTTGTCTCAACGATCTTGGAGTACATGCAAAAACACTTCTAAGAACAGCATGTACTTTCCTTCATGAGTCAATTTTTCCTAATGACCACTTATATAAACCTTGGTAATGTCAAGAACAGAGAATTCCAGCAGTAACATAAATAGCCTGCAAGAGCTTTGCCCTTGACCCTGTGGTACCAAGGGAGTAAGCGTTTCTAATTACTGTATTCCACTAGTGACCCATGACCAGCCCTCCTTTGCATAGCCATTTTTGCTTCATTCAGCTAGTCTGCAGTTTCAACCAAAGTCACTGCCAGAATACAGCCTTCCCGTGACATTGTGTGTGTAAAGGAATTGGATCACACAGAAGGAAAACGAAAACACCTGCCATTAAAACAGCACTCATCTCCAGATCAAGATACAGAATGCAGGAAATGCCTTCATAAGATTGTCTTTCGAGATGTGGAGCATTTCTTCATGTGTCTGTAGGCCATTTTTGTTTCTTCTTCAGAGAAGACTCTAAGTCTTTGGACCATCTTTTAATGGGATGGTTGTTACTTTGGAGGTTAGTTTTGGAGTGATTCAATTTTTTGAGCTGTTGATATATTTTAGATATGAGGCCTTTGTCCGTTGTTTGGTTGGTGAAGATCTTCTCCCACTCTGTAGGCTTCCTAATTAATTTACTAGCTATGTCCTTTGCCATACAAAAGCTCTGCAGTTTAATGCAGTCCCACTTATCCAGCCTTTCTCTGATTTGTTGTGATTCTTCGTCCTTATTAAGAAAGTTTCGACCTGTGCCAAGGAGGCCTAGTGTATCTCCTATTCCTTCTTGTAAAGTTTTCAGTGTGTCACTTTCACCTCCAGGTCTTTGATCCATTTGGAGTTAATTCTAGTGCAGGATGACAAAGAAGGATCCAACTTTAGTTTTCTGCGGGTGCTTAACCAGTTCTGCCAGCACCACTTGTTGAAGAGGCTGTCTTTCTTCCAATATGTTTTTTTGGCTCCCTTGTCAAAGATTAGGTGGCTATAGGTCTGTGGTTTAATATCTGGGTCCTCAGTTCTATTCCATTGGTCTTCAGGCCTGTTCTTGTGCCAGTACCAAGCTGTTTTGAGAATTATAGCTCTGTAATAGAGTCTAAAGTTTGGAATTGAAATTCTTCCTGTGCTGTTCTTTCTGCTAAGAAGTGTTTTTGCTATACGGGGTCTTTTATTATTCCATATGAAATTTTGGATTACCTCTTCTATTTCTTTAAAGAATGCCATTGGGATATTGATAGGTATTGCGTTGAATTTGTAGCTAGCCCTTGGCAAGATTGTCATTTTCACAATGTTGATTCTTCCAATCCAGGAGCATGGGAGGTTTTTCCATTTCCTTAGTTCTGCTTTAATTTCCTTTTTTAGGGTTTTAAAGTTTTCATCAAAAAGGTCCTTTACATTCTTAGTTAAGGTAATTCCTAGGTACTTTATTTTCTTTGAGGCTATTGCAAAAGGAGTTGCTTTCCTAATTATTGCCTCGTTCCTCTCACTGTTGGCGTAGAGGAAGGCAGTTGATTTTTGAGGGTTAATTTTATTTTTTTATTGTAATTAGTAAAAGGGTTACATGATATTTACCAGATAGAAGGTGCATTAACTCACATACATTGATACCCTTTCACATGTCTTGGTACCCATTACCCTCCCCCCACACCCCCCACCCGTTTTGGTTTTCCCCCCTTCCCTATCAAATTTCAAAGAACCAACTACAAATAAATTCAATATATCAGATAACAAAGTGAGATACTGTAACAATATGAGATATGCAAAAGGAGTTGCTTTCCTAATTGTTGCCTCGTTCCTGTCACTGTTGGCATAGAGGAAGGCAGTTGATTTTTGAGGGTTAATTTTATAGCCTGCTACTCTTGCAAAGTTTTGAATCAGCTCAAGGAGCTTGGGGGTGGAGTCTATAGGATTCTTTAAATACAGAATCATGTCATCTGCAAAGAGGGATAGTTTTACTTCCTCTTTCCCTACTTGGATCCCCTTTATGCTTGCTTCTTGCCTTATTGCACTGGCTAGGAATTCTAATACTATGTTAAAGAGGAGTGGAGAGAGTGGGCATCCTTGTCTCATTCCTGATTTTAGAGGGAATGGCTTTAGATTTTCACCATTAAGTGTAATACTAGCAGTGGGTTTGTCATACACAGCCTTTATTACATTGAGGAATGTTCCATGGATTCCTAGTTTCTCCAGAGCTTTTAACATAAAGGGGTGTTGGATCTTGTCAAATGCCTTTTCCGCGTCTATTGAGACAATCATGTGATTTTTGTCCTTGCTCCTGTTGATGTGTTGAATTATATTAATTGATTTGCGTATGTTGAACCAGCTTTGCCTCCCTGTGATGAATCCAGTTTGATCACAGTGTATAATTTTTTTGATGAGTTGTTGTAGACGGTTGGCCAGTATTTTGTTGAGAAGTTTTGCATCGATGTTCATCAAAGAAATAGGTCTATAGTTCTCTTTCTTTGATGAATCTCTGTCTGGTTATACTGGCTTCATAGAATGAGTTTGGTAAAGAACCTTCATTTCAATGTCGTTGAAGAGCTTGAGGAGTATTGGTATGCGTTCTGCTTTGAAGGCCTTATAGAATTCAGCTGTGAATCTATCTGGCCCTGGGCTTTTCTTAGGTGGAAGTTCTCTAATTGCCATTTCTATTTCAGAGCTTGAAATAGGCTTGTTTAGTTGGGTTAGTTCTTCTTGGTTCAGTGTGGGTATGTTAATATTGGCTGGGAATTTGTCCATTTCTTCTAGATTCTCAAATTTGTTGGCATAAAGGTTTGAGAAGTATTCCCTCATGATATTCTGGATCTTGGTCATTTCTGCTGTGATTTTACCATTTTCGTGTGTGATTTTGTTAATTTCGATATGCTCTCTTCTTTTTTTGGTAAGATTTGCTAAGGGTTTGTCAATTTTGTTAATTCTTTCAAAGAACCAACTCCTTGTTTTGTTGATTCTTTTTATAGTTTTTTTGGATTCCAAATCATTTAATTCTGCTCTGATTTTAATTATTTGCTTTCTTCTACTGGAATTAGGGTTGGTTTGTTGCTCTTTTTCCAGGAGCTTAAGGTGAGACATTAACTTGTTGATTTGCGATTTTTCCAACTTGTTGTTGTAGGCACTCAGCACTATAAATTTTCCTCTGAGTACTGCCTTTGCCGTGTCCCAAAGGAGTTGGTATTTTGTGTGCTCCTTATTGGTAAATTTCATCAACATCTCTGGTCATAAAAGAAATGCAAATCAAAACAACTCTAAGATTCAGCCTCACTCTAGTTAGAATGGCCAGGATCAGGAAAACGAATAACAACAGATGCTGGAGGGGATGTGGCCAGGAGGGATCACTACTACACTGTTGGTGGGAGTGCAAACTCGTTCAGCCACTATGGAAAGCAGTATGGCAGTGCCTCAAAAGGCTAAACATAGAGCTCCCCTATGACCCAGCAATTCCACTACTTGGCACTTACCCAACCATCCAGAAACAAGGGCATACTAAATCCACTAGCACAACAATGTTCATTGCAGCATTATTCACCATAGCAAAGATATGGAACCAACCTAGATGTCCCTCAGTTGATGAGTGGATCAACAAGTTGTGGTTTTTGTACATAATGGAATTCTATGCTGCTGTCAGAAAAAACCACATCACCCCATTTGTTAGGAAATGGAAAGTCTTAGAAAAAATCATAGTAAGTGAAGTAAGCCAGACTCAAAGCAGCTTAGGCTGAATGGTTTCCCTCGTTTGTCATAATCAGTAGAAACCTTGGGCTCTCCTAGCAGAGATCTGCAATAGAGCAAAACCTTGATACATAAGGGCATATAGTATGAAGCTAATTGAAAAGACCTCCAGGATATTGAAACAAAAGCCATTTTATGAATGATTATTGTCCTTAATGTACTATGTTATCTCTCATCTCTTTTGCTGTCCCTTGGTTATCTCATGTTGTTACAGTATCTCACTTTGTTATCTGATATATTGGATTTATTTGTATTTGGTTATTTGAAATTGGATAGGGAAGGGGGGAAAACCAAGACGGTGGGGAGGGGAGGGTAATGGGGACCAAGACATGTGAAAGGGTATCAATATATGTGAATTAATGCACCTTCTATCTGGCAAATATCATGTAACCCTTTTATTAATTACAATAAAAAATATAAAAAAAAGATTGTCTTTCGAAAGCTCCATTTGGTCTGGTGTTTTTCACAGGAATGTAGATTTCCTAGTTCTTTGTGATTGAGCAAAGACATTGAAATGTCCCCAAGGCTAATCAAAGTTTGTGTGGTTTCTCACATTTTAGGCTCAACATAAACATACATTTCCTGAAAATCTAGGAAAACTTTCCATTCTGTCATGTTAACTTTTTCTCCCCTTTCTAATCAGGATTATGCCCATTGCAAGCTGTACTAGTACCAGTCTCTAGCATTCTTATTCTAGTTTCTACCTTTCTTTTCTCCTCAGATTCACTTCTTTAAAAAAAATAACGCCTTATCTTTAGTTAGTTGTGCAAAGAAGCTTCAATTCAATGTATCAATTTGTAAGGACAATGCATCAAATCTGTCAATGCCATTCCTTCCATCCTCCCCCAACTCCAGTTACCTCCTTCCATTTTCACTTATGCACAAGTAGTCTTGTGACTGTATTTGTACACTCTTCAGATCTACTTCTTACCGTACGCATCCACACCTTAGAGACCATTTTAACTCTAACCAATACCCAAGGGTTTGATGTGAGCAACTCAACATCAAACAGTTTCTACTACTAGCAGAATAAAAGCAGAATGTTATTTGAGATCCTTTGGCAGAGAATTTTGGTGTGTTTACTTTAATGATGAACTCATTTGTGCATAATCAACTAACTCTTCAAATATTTCCATTTTAAATATATGCGAATGTAAACTTGCTTATACATTACATCGTCTTGTCACTAATTTATTGTAACTCCTTTATCTGTTAATAAACATTATTCCCTCATAGGTGCTTTGTTTAAGGCTACAGTAGAAAGAATGACGCTGAGGTGCTAATTCTATGCATTAATTATACAACTTCTTTCATAAGCAAGGAATTAAGAGAATGAGTTGTGTATCTATGAAAGGTGTAGGTTCAGTGTTGAGTCCAGCAGAGGTCCAGCTGTCTCTGTCTGTGACACCCCTGGCATTACACTACGGTGAGTTTTCTAGAACGCATTTGATTTAATTCAGGGTAGCCCAAGGCCCTTTGAAAATCATTGTGATTTTTTTCTCTTATCAGAAAGAAAACTCATAGAATGTACTACATCTCTGTTTGTCTTCCTTGCTCTCCTTCTTCTCCTCCCCTCCTCCTCTTCCTCCTCCCCTTCTCCCTCCCCTCCTCCTCCTTTTCTTTCTCCTCTGCCTCCTCTTCCTCCTCTTCCTCCTCCTCTTCTTTGATCCTCTTTCTTCTCTTCCTTTTCCTTCTTTTCCCCATTTTTCTTTTTACCCCTTTCCCTTTCCCTTCTCCCCCTTCTTCTTCTCTTCTTTATTCTACTCTACCTCCTTTTCCATCTCCTCCTCTTCCTGAACTTCTTTCTTTTCTCCTTCATGACCAAAAATCTGGGAACCAAATTGAAGGTATAATTGTGATTTTTAACAGTCTTTCTAGGGAAGAAACTTTATAGATTCTTGTTTAGGAAATTAATCCTACAACAACAAAAAAAACATTTAAAAGCAAGCATGTAGATTACCATGTATCTTTTATATTCACTGACAGATAACTAGAGAATAAATTTGTCCGTCTTAACAGCTGTGACTTTCACCTTACAAAAGTGGTTAAATTTTAAAGAAATGACAAGACTCTGGAGAAGGACTTTGGGTCTCTTGGGACAAAGGGATACAGACACACATAGCATGCTATCATCCCAGTTAGATTTTGTTTTTCCCTTCAGAAGGCATTCAGGGGTATGTACTTTGGTTTTTGTAAATTCATATTCTGCTTATAACAAATCGATGGAAGGCAGAGAGCAAGCCTGAATCCAAAGCTATCCGAATCTTGTTTGCCTATTTTGCACTGTGTGTTTTTAAATACTTTCTCATAGTGCCTGGCTTTCCTTTGTTTTCTTTCTTTCTTTATTTTTATTTTGAGCAGTTGCTCAAGGGGCTTTCCATCCCACAAGTCAGATCAGGAGTACAGTGCCCCTGGATGGATTCACCCTTTCTGTTGTCCTCCCCACTTTTCCCAATCTCAGCCAAAGCCTGCAGTTACATAGTTCACCCACTTTCAGAATGGAATAAGATTTGTAATTGTAACTACCCTCGAGGCTGAGACCAGGATGATAACAGTTATAGGCAAGCCCAGGTAAAATAATTAGTGAGATCTCCATGTCAACAAGTAATTGGAGTATGATGTCCTAGCCACTTAGCTACGGGTAGTAGATGTGCATAGGGAAATCAAGATTGGGGGGTTGCCCCTAGGACAGGGTTGGTAGAAATAAGACCCTATGCTAACAAAACAAAAAAGGTGGGGAGGCTGGTTTAAGTGGAAGAGTACCTACCTAGTAAACTTGAGAGCCTGACCTCAAGCACAGTACCACCACAACCCTATTTATTACTATTGCATAAAGTTGAGGATTCCGAACAGGCCCTGCTGGCCCATTTCAGCAAGCCTTGAGTCATCGGTGGTCTGCTCTGCGCTTTCCTTGGTTTTCAGTGAGATTTGACCTTGAGAGGAATGAGTTTGATTCATTGCTAGAAAATGCTCCTGGAACCAGGGAGCAGTTCTTCCTAACCACTCTGGTGAACTGAGTTCTTTCTGAGGTGTTTTCCCTCCTCGACTTCTCAAGGAAATGACTGTACAGGACTCCGGCTCAGGACCCATTTGTGCAGCTCCCCCTGGAGCTCTGACTCTGATTTCCCAGCACACACTGCTTCCTCTGTCCCCATTCACACCACCGTGCTGGAAGCTCCTCTCCTCCCCAGTCTTTCCATTTTTACCTTTCACCAGACAGTTGTCTTTTATTAAAGCATTTTGTCTAGCTCAATGTCACCCTTTCCCACATCCTCACCCAGTCCTTCCCTACTTTTCTTGATTTTGCGGAACACAGGTTTCTTGACCTCATCCCCTACTCTTCTCTTCATCTACTCATTCCCCCCCTCCGCCTCGCCCCACTCCTCTCAAGTACCCACGTCCTGGGGTTGAACTTTGATTTGGCCTTTTGAAGGAATTGCAGAACCCATATTTGAGTTTGAATCTACTGTATTTCCATATATAAGGGAAAACATGCATCATTTATCTCCCTGGGCCTGACTTACTTCACTTAACATAATTTTTTTCTAAATCTTTCCATTTCTTAACAAATGGCACAATATCATTCTTTGTAATGGATGTGTAAAATTCCATTGTGTATACATTCATTTTTGTTATCCATTCATTCGCTTCTCATTTCATATTACTTATGAAGGGAAATATCACTTTAGCTCTTTCTCTCTGATGGGAGAGAACTCACTTTTGGCCAAAGAACAAAGATGATCCATCTTTCTATGAATGTAAAGCATCTCCTCATATACTATTACAACACTAACCAACTTTTTCCTATAGCCACTCTTCATTATACTTAGACTACTTTTCTACCTGTTAATCAAATGTCATTATTACCTTTGCATTTATAGAAATGCTTGCTATCTTTACAATTTTTCTTAAATATATTGAGCTTTAAATTTATGGAGCTTTTCACAAGTAGCCAGTGAAATGTGTGTCTGAAACCCTTAATTGAATGGGACCCTGCTTTCACTATCATAATTGAATAGCAGCATGTAATATTAAATGTAACATTTGTTCTTACTTTTTGTTGTTGTTTTTGGTGGTGGTTGTGGGGCTCAAACTCAGGGCCTGCCCGCCATTCCCGAGCTCTTTTTCTCGAAGCTAGCACTCTAGCTGGGTACAGTGCCAGCCACTTCTGGTTTTCTGGTGTTTTGCATGAACACAATAAGTGAGAATGTTCATTCTATCTCAGAAATAAGTATTGAATTCATCTTCAAAAAAAATGTCCTTTAAAAACAATGAGAAACATGGGCTGCTCTAGTTCTGTATGGTTCTATTGAGAGCTCATATCTGGAATCCAGATGGTTTGCAATTGGTGTGAACGCTTAACCCAGAGCCAGCAGCCTCTAGGCAACACTGCGATCTGTAAATTTGAAGATTCAAAGATATAATTTACCATAGGATATTTTTGTCTCAGGAATGTGATCCTAATCAGTTTTTAAGTCATTATCAATTGAAACTGAAAAGCTGGCAGAAATGATATCGTAAGGTTTTGACAGTACCACTGAACATTCTTATCTTGCAGTAGTAATTTCTTGAGGATTATTTTTTTCTAAAACAAAATTGCTAAACTAAAATATTAAAACCTATTCTAAAATAGGAGTTTCCCTTGAAGTATTTGGGGATAGCTGCTATCGTTGTGAAATTTCACAGGAGAATCACAGGATCTCAGAGGGAGGGGGAAGACTGTCTCAGAGATCCAGCTAAAGAACAATTGCTAACTAAATCAATTTTTCTTTGACATTATAAAGCCTATCTTGGAAAAAGGATTTCCAAGCTGCTCCTCAATTGGGTTCTGAATGAGCTCAACAATAATTTACCTTACAAAAAGCACTACCAGCTTCATTATGTCCTTCTCACACAAAGGGAAATCAATTCTTCAGCACTGTGACTTTCTCTTCTTAAATGGTATCACAAGTGATTCATTCATAATTCTTTAAGAATGAGGCTCTAGATTATGACTGGTTATTGAAATGTTTCTGGCTATTGCTCATGTTCTTATCAGCAGTATTCAAACAAATAACTGACTGACCCTGTAAGTTCTGAAATAGTCATAGTGTAAAAACAGAAGAAGTTTGTTATGCAGAATATGGCTTTGTCTTTAATATGTTAAAAGTCATTCAGCTTTGCTTACATATCAGACATTTTCAGTGGCCAGCTACATGGCTGAGAAGAGGTAACCTGATTGTAATTTCATTTCCTGTAATAATCTTTATCTCAGTTTCAATGATGCTTGCTCATGATAACACAGGGTATCAAAGCCTACATGATCTGGTTGCATTACATGGTAAAATGGGTTAAATTGTGTACTTATACCTTAAATGCTTGAAATAGAAATCTATTTTTATTATTTCTAAACAAGTACAAGTAATGCTGCATATCAACATTGTTCATTGTAAATATGTGCAGATTAAAGACAGGTCAAGTAATTGAACAGGAAGATAGATTAGAATGATTCAAATATTAAAAGATAATCTGCCTAATATATTTCTTTAATGAGAATTTTTTGCCAGTTCTGAAGACTGAATTCAGGGCCTGAGCACTGTCTTTGGGCTTTCTTAAGCCACAACACCACTTTAAGCTTTTCATTGTATGTGGTACTGAGGAATCAAACCCCAGAACTTCATGCATGATAGGCAAGCACTCTACCACTAGGTCAAACTCGTAATGAGATAAATTTTATACATAGAGTACTTTATGTATACAAATATTAAAAACTGAAATAATACAAAATTAAAAATATATTTTGGTTAATTGTAATTTCAAAAATATTTGTCATATTAGAATTAATAGCAGGAGATTAAAAAAACTTACAGTAATTGCTAATGGATTTGATCAAGGTAGGAAATTTTCACAAACAAAAGCCCTCTTCAGAAAGTGTTTCAACTAAGGAAATTAAAGCAGACCTGAGGAAATGGAAAAACCTCCCATGCTCCTGGATTGGAAGAATCATCGTGAAAATGGCAATCTTGCCAAGGGCTATCTACAAATTCAATGCAATACCCATCAATATCCCAATGTCATTCTTTAAAGAAATAGAAGAGGCAATCCAAAATTTCATATGGAATAATAAAAGATCCCTATAGCAAAAACACTTCTTAGCAGAAAGAACAGCGCAGGAGGAATTTCAATACCAAACTTTAGACTCTATTTCAGAGCTATAGTGACCAAAACAGCTTGGTACTAGCACAAGAACAGGCCTGAAGACCAATGGAATAGAACTGAGGACCCAGATATTAAACCACAGACCTGTGGCCACCTAATCTTTGATAAGGGAGCCAAAAGAATAGAATGGAAGAAAGACAGCCTCTTCAACAAGTGGTGCTGGCAGGACTGGTTAAGAACCTGCAGAAAACTAAAGTTGGATCCTTCTTTATCATCCTGCATTAGAATTAACTCCAAATGGATCAAAGACCTCGAGGTAAAAGCAGATACACTGAAAACTTTACAAGAAGGCACAGGAGATACACTAGGTCTCCTTGGCACAGGTCAAAATTTTCTTAATAAGGACCAAGAAACAACAAATCAGAGAAAGGCTGGATAAGTAGGACTGCATTAAACTTTAGAGCTTCTGTATGGCAAAGGACATAGCTAGCAAATTAGAAAGCCTACAGAGTGGGCTTCCCTCAGTTGTCATAAGCGGTAGAAACCTGGGGCTCTCCTAGCAGAGATTTACAATAGAGCAAAACCTAGATATATAAGGCCATCTAGTATGATGCTAAATGAAAGGACCTCCAGGATATAGAAACAAAAGCCATATGATGATTGATTGTTTTCCTTTACTCTGTTATCTCTCATCTCTTTTGCTGTCCCTTGGTCATCTCATATTGTTACAGTATTTTACCTTGTTATCTGATACATTGTATATATGCTTATTTGGTTATTTGAAATAGTACAGGGAAGGGGGAAAAACAAGAAGAGGGGTGGGGTGGGGGAGGGAAATGGGGACCAAGACATGAGAAAGGGTATCAATGTTTGTGAAGTAATGCACCTTCTATGTGGTGAATATAATGTAACCCTTCTATTAATTACAATAAAAAATATGAAAAAAGAAAGTGTTTCAACTTCATAAAAATTAATTAAAAATATGCCACTTGTGACATATCACATGTGCCAATAATGAGAAATTCCCAAATTATCTGTAACATTCAACATGAACTTAAAATGCAAAGCTTGGATATTTTAAAATTATGTTTTTTTAAGTATAAAGAAAAGATGACAATGGTAGGGGGAAAAGAAATTTATTTTATTCTACTAAGCTTCTAAAGACAAGTATGTAGAATCAGTATCAAAATTCTTTCATAATTTTAATGCAAAATAAAGTATAAATGATTGCTTTTGACCGTCAAATTATTTTCAGCGAAGCACTTTCTTAATAATTTTGCAAGCAGTAAATCCTTAGCACATAATTTCTTCTAGAAGAGAATGCTTCCAAAAATCTTTTTCCCGAATTATATTCAACTGCACACCAAAAGACTCATAATATCTATCATTGTGCCAGCTGGAATTATGCCTCTGTTTAGTGTTGCAAATATGAAAGGCATTTCAGCAGGAGAAGATTTGCAGCTGACAGAACTGGGGAATTATCTCGCATGAACTCAAGTATTTGTCTTGAAATCGAGAATGGAAAATGATAATGAAATTTTATTGGTCATACCTGAGCATGATGTAATTCCAAACTGATTTTTGGGGTACCAGTGGTTTATTCTCTATAATGATAAGAAACTCCAAACAACATTATAGCTTTAATATTTTTTTATATTTATTTTATATCCCTTTTGGCTCTGTAGTATACAGAGCACCATTATCAATTCTTTAATTGAATCAATAGCAATGGTTCAATTAAATGATGGTCTAAACCCTATCTCACATGCTGGATGGGCTATATTCTAGCTACAACAAGTATTCATGAATTATTAAACATATAAAAGAGTGGACAATTGACAGTTATGAAACAAACTCCAATGTCAAGATAGGTTGGTTTCCTGACTGTTCAAACTCCTTACTTCGGGATTTCTTGCTGGATATAACTTCCTTCCATTACAATAACAATAGCTGTTGGCATCACCTTCGTTTTCCAAACCACAGAAGCATTCTTTACCTGTTATTAACATTTATCCACTGCATACACCATTTCATATCTTGCCTTTGTTTTTCAGTCACCATTGTGACTGTCCCCTTGACAATGTGTCTGCCTATTCAGTCATCATTCCTGTACAGCTTCACTGTTCCAAAATGCATTTTTATGCCATTGAGTTGTCTCCGTTTTGTTTCGTATAATCTCGACTGTATACACAATTGTCTGTGTGTATTCAGCTGCCCAAGGTCAATTGTCTCTCTTGGATAAATACCAAGGACAGAGTAGCTTTGTCAATAAAGTGTATGAATCTTTTACAGGCCTACATAATACCGTACTGTTTTGTGTATTGATTTGCCAATTGGTATTTCTTTCATTGTGTGTGTGAGATTTCCAGCATTCTGTATCTTTGCAAATCCTTCATCATCAACTACAAAAATGAATTTTGTATGTTGAGAGTCATTTTGATAAAGTTGACTTTAAAAAAAATCTTTTCATAAGTTATAAAAATGGAAATAAGAATGAAAATGACAACATGAGAAACAAATAATTAAATAATCTGATGTGCTTGCAATGAGGTTTGGCAAATCATTAAATGACTGATAAATATTAGTGTTAGCTAGTGATTTCTGTATGTAATGAGCCATGATAGAATTAAATTCCCAAAACAATTTTAAGAAACTGAGTATAAATGCTATTGGCATTCATGTAAGGAGAAGGTTTTAGAACAGCTTACGAGAGGAGCACCATACGAAAGCTTTTTACAAGCATGGCGTTCTAGTTATATCTTACTGGTAGGCTTTCTTAGGACAGGAAAGACTCAAGCAGGAATTCAAATACATGCAACCCTACTTGATGTGTGTTTGTCATGGTAGTAGAAAATGGTACAGCTAATCACTGCAAGTGGTTTTCTTTTTCAAATGGAATAATTGGGAAGTCAGTTTTAGTGCACTGAAACTAGATTCCAGCTCTCCTTTTAGAAAAATTATTAAAGCGTATAAACCATCTTCCCATCAATGGGTTATGATTTCAAAGTCCATGCATTCACAGCAGTTTCAGTTTCTATCAGTGATTTCCCCAGCTTTTAAATTACATATTGACCCTGAAGAATATGTAAACCCTGAAGAAGAAATTAAAACAGAAATCAAAGTGGTAATACATTGACATTGGATATTCTTTTTTGTGTACTGAGTATTATACTGGTTTAGAGGATAAATTCATAAGAGAAAGTTTCATCTGCAATATTCTGTACCTTAGCCCCAGAATCTCTCATTCTCCCCCTACCCCACGCACATGCACACACACAGACACACAGACACACGCGCGCACACACACACACACACACACACACGCACACACACACATACCACATATGCAATCTTTTGGTGTCGTATAGATCTATATCTTTCAAAATTCCATTTTTTTTAGGTTGCAGCCCCCGACTATACCCATGCTAATTATTGTGGATTTGTCTAACTGAAAAAAGACGAAGTTAGACAGTCTTGCCTTCCGATTTTCATCTTCAGCCGACCACGACTACAACCTCATTGCTCCAAGTTCATAGAAGAGATCTTGTTCCTCCCAGGAACTGCAGCCCCCATAGTGGAAAGTCCCACTGCAGTCTTCAGTGTAATCATTCTGATTCTTGCTACGTACTTCATGGCTCATGGTTCCTCTAGTATCTCAATGACAGCATTAATCCTTTGTGTTCCACCCACCTCACTTGCTCTCTGTTACCACTCTGGGGCTCTTCCTCCTCACCTTCCTCAAGTCCATACTGCCTTCTTTATTCTACCGGAATCCCACATCTAGTCCTTAGAATATCTCACTTCTCGGTACGTAACGCCACTTCTCTTTCTGTTCTTTTACTCGAATGTATTTGCTAATGATTTTGTACACTTACTTCATATTTGGACAAATACATCCCCAGAAATTCATGAGCAAAAGTCACCGCTTAGCTACATGCTATCTCACCATCGCTGCAGTCCTGGAACTGACCATTATCCTCTTCTCCAATAAAAGCATTTCTTAAACTTCCTTCTCTCCACACAAGCATCTATCACCTCCTTTTCTACTCTATAATATTATATTCTTTATCTCCCAAATAACCAGTAAAAAAGCTTGACTGGAGCCACAGCTCAAATAAATAGTGCTAGCCAAACAAGCAAGCTGAGCAAACATAAAGTCCTGAGTTCAAACTCTGTTACTTCCAAAATAAATTTAAAAAAATAAGAAAAGCAGTACTGCATTTCGTTTGACCTCCTGCCTGCACTTGGCCATTTCCATGGCCATCTCATCTAAATTGTAGAATCAGACAATATTTATTACCTTTTTTTTAAAAAAAAATATACAACTGACATTTCATTTAGCACAAGTCAGGCCGTACAGTTCATCCATGTTGGATCATTTGATCCCATTTATAATAACTAGAATATGTCTATAAATCTACTAGTTAATCCAATGGCTAATAAAATACAAAAATTATGCTGGGAAAGGATTAATTAAACATCGGGGTAGGCATTCACATAGTGAGAACAAAGGAGGACATTTCTACGAGAGGGTCACAAAGGTTTAATAGCTACATGCACATGATCCTATAAAATGACGCTTATCAAAATGAACTCCAAGAAATGGAGGTTTTATATTGTACTGTTTGCAATTGTTTCTTTTTCCTTTCTTTTTTGTTTGTTTGCTTATTCTTTTTTGTCACTGTTTGATTTTTGTACCCTTTCCCTTGTATATAAGATTATTTGATTTGGGGAGGGGAAGAGGAGTCACAGGCTGAACCAATTCCCCAGTGATACTCACTACACACTCTACTGGAAATGAATTTTGCAACTTTGGGAGGAGGGAGATTGGGAAGGGAAAAAAATGGGAGAAAATGAGGGAGCTTATAACACTGTTCACAAAGAAACCTACTCATTACCTGACTTACGTCACTGTAATCCGTATGTCTATCATCTTTTCAATAAAATTCAAATTTTAAAAAAGAATGAATAATATCTCACTCTATGAATAAACCATATTCAATTTCATCACTCATAGACCATTATGGACTCAAGTTGATTCCATGGTTTACATACTGGGATTGCTATTGCTCTGAGCATGCCCTACAATGCACACATCTGTAAGATTCTGCTTTCTGTTCTTTTAGGTATATACCAACAAGTAGAATTATGCAATTCCATTGCATCTCCTTTCAAAAATATTTCGGAGAACTGCCATACTGATTGCTGTGGAAATTTTCCATTTCCAGCATGAGTTATTCTATTTGATTTTATTCTGAAATCTCAATAAATATAAAAGTGTCTTCTTATGGTTCTGGTTTGCATTTTGTTATCAGTAATGCAGAGTTGTTTTCCAGGGGTGCATGGCCAACCACATGTATGTGGAGAAATGTCAGTTAAAGCTTAAAATTTCTTACTACTCACCTGATTTTTTTTTCCACTAGGGACCATTTTTACTTTGTTTATATCCAGTATTTATATCCAGTATCCACACACGCTGCTCAGTTTGTAAGTTGTTGCAGGCAACCAGATCAGGTCTGGCCTCTTGTTACTCAATCTTTGCCCCAAGTGGAATTACTAATTTAATATTAAATTTATTGTAGGAGTCTGGATTTCTAGGATGTAACTATCATTTCGATGCTATCACCACCTTGTGTTTTAACAGCATGTACGTGTGCCTGTCAATTTGGCATCTAATATATAGGAACAAATGACTCAGAAATAACTTGAATCTCCATGTAAGGACATCTGCAGCAGCTGTGTTGTTACAGCTCTAGCTTCCTCTAAAATCGATCTCTACCTCATTTCCAAAACATTTCTAATAATTTTTTCCTTGAAGTTACTAGAGACTACTTCGGCATGTTCTAGGGAAGGATATCAGCTTTTCAATACTGATAGCATTTCAGTGGCTCCCTACCAGTCCAGCATTTGACGCAGTTTTAATTACTGTCCTGTTCCTCCTTTAAAACTGCAACTTGAAAACACTAACTTTCTTACTTGGTATATTGTATATATGTTTATTTGTTTATTTGAAATAAGGAAGGGAAGGGGAAAAACAAGATGGATGATTGGGAGGGGTTGGGGGAAGGAAAAGTGGAAGTAACCATTGGAAGGGGTATCAATGTTCAAGAAGTAATGTACCTATTACCTGACAAATGTAACTATAACCTCTCTATACATCACCCTGATAATAAAATACAATTAAAATTAAAAAGAAAGAAAGAAATCATCCTAAAGTGAGAAATAATTACACAACTTGAACCTTCCTCTTTCTTTGCATTAATTACCTACTGTATATGCAATTGAGAATGTGCAATCCTATATTTAAAAGAGTTAGAGGATCAAGGGAAAATATTTACATTTATCACAATATGTTAGCTCTCATACTTTGATATCATTTGGCAATTAGTAATATGTAAGTCTTTGGACTCATATTGAAAATGATGCTTTGAGGGGAAAAAAGATGTACTGATTAAACTGTCCCTTTTTATTCTTTCTGTTTGCAGTGATGGTGGATGTGGATTTCTTTTGGAATGAATCAGTAACATACTGTCATTAAACAAGAGTATCTGCTCTGTTATTCGTCCCTGCCAAGTCTAGCGAGATTCAGACAATACCATTGTTAACGATGAGAATTTATGAGTTATCCACTTTGAAGGCTTCACAGAATCAATAGATGTGATGTATCAGCTATTTTATTTCTGGGTCTTTTTTCTTTTCTTTTCTTGCTTCCTATAATTTTCTCAGAAGGAATCAAGTTATAAAGGAGCCCACTCTCATGCAAATGAATTGAACATGTTGGCTCAGGTTGCCATGCTAATGTTTAAACTTCGTAAACAATAAATGAAAAAATGAGAATGGAGAAATATTAAAGAGACAGTCTTTCAATACTGGAAAGAGCTCTGAGCTTACAAGAAGAACTTTGTACAAGTGGCTACAAATATAAAACACACTAATGGTCGATATATTTTGGTTTTGGTTTAACAAGTGTTTTACATGATAAATATGCCCAGTGCTATTTTATAGTTTAGCAATTGCTATGTTTAACGTGTTTTAAATAGTGATTTCACACTTAATGTTATACGTGAAGTTGGAATGTCTTTAAAGACAGAGACAATACAACAGTCAAGATTTTTTTCATTAACATACTAGCTTTGAATTCAAGAGAATTAGTTTGTTATTGAATCGTATCATAGTATTTCGGTAATATCTGCAGATGTGGGAAATTTAAGGAGGAAAAAGCTATCACGCTCCCAAATATCAGCTTTACTCTAGATGTTCTTTACAATGAAAATATGCGATTAAATGAAAGCAGAAAGGAATCTTATGAAAAACAGCACTGAGTTATTGCAACACATGCTCTAGCATGGATACATCTCTGAACTGATAGATTTCCTTTACCAGTGATCTCTCTTTCTGTGGAAGGGCAGTAGTTTGAATTACATAGCTCTGTTTTCATTCTCTTCTCTGAAACTTTCAGATACTACTTCCAATGGATGTCAATTAAGACTTTCAAGGTTGACAGGTAGCTAGCCATTTTGTCAGCCTGACATGGCTACAAAATCTTACACATTGAATTCTCCAGTCATTATGGTTTGTGCCATGAATGTCCCCAATAGCTCCTTTGATGAAGGTTAGAAGTCCCACTCCAACACTCCTATACAGTGATTGGCAGGTCAGGAAGTAAGACCTAGCTGGAGGAAGGAGACTGTGGGAATTTGCCCTAAACTTATTTTACCTGGGTTACATTTCTAAAGACTATTTCCAAATAAGATCACCTTCAAATTAACCTGGGAAAATATTCAGCCTATGTTTTTGAAGGACATATTTTAAACCACATTGGGTTCTACTCCTCCAAACAACAACTTCAGAGATTGACCCAATGTCCACATTTAGACAAAGCCATCATTCTATAATTGCCATGCTGTTCAAAACCAAACTATTTTGACCACCCAGACTAATTTTATAAAGAAGTATACATTTTTAAAGGAGAAGAGAATGGGCTCATCCTTTTTCTGAAAAAATTGTTTTTAAGCACATAGTCAATGCTTGCAGTATCTTTGTTCAGGTGTCATCCAAGTGTAATTTGTTCTTGAAAAAGGAGTACAAAGCAACACAATACAATAATATAATACCAACAGAACAATACTCTATTTTCATTTGCCTATGAGGATGAATTTATTTTGGAATAAATTACTAAATATATTGAGTTAGTGGAATTAGAGTATTAATTTAAGATTCATTTTTTCCTGGTACATTTTCAATATCACACCTTTCCTCCTGGTATATTTACAGAGGATAGTTTATCTTCTTATAAAACTTACAAAATGAATTCTAAAATAAATGTTTGAGTTTGAAGATTGTACATTCCAGGTGGATCAGGATCTATTTAGTTTCCTGGTTGTTGCCTGACAAGTGTCTGGTCTTTATTAGCACCTGTTAGATGGAATAAGTATGTGAACATGAAGACTTAGATATGTAATCAAAGCCCAATTGTATTATTTTACAATTCCAGTGAGTTCAAACTCTTCATTGAGATGTTAGGTCATGATGCAGATGACACAGAACTACAGGAAGATTTAGGAAGGACACTGTCTTAAAATTCCAAGCATTGAGAGGTGATATTTTCTATTCAATTCAGTGGAGGAGAAGATTTCCTTGCCAATATTCAGGCTGGAGTATAATGGTTTTGAAGGTGCATGAACTTCCCACGAAACCCTCTTTGCTGCCTATACAGTGCTAACAGCCGAGTCTGAGAGCAGATGAGTAGCCAAGTACAGATGGAAAAGTATAGCAAAACACTAATAACTTCTGTTCTGCAAGTGGGGACATCAACCATGCATACAGTATGTGAAGCACAAGTCAACCCAACATTTTACTTGGGATGTGAGGGACTGAAAAATAGAATTGATGCGTGGTATACAAATTGAATCAACAGAAGGCATGTTTTATGCCCTTGACACTGTTACTTTTTTGGACATTTGCAGCTACACGTGAAACATTTGTAAGATAATGAATTCTCACCATTCCCTTCCTTTTCGAGGAGAAGATGCCCCCAAATAGAAAAGTGCAGGGAGACTAAAATTGTAACTTGTCACTTTTAACCATGGAACAAGACATATTTTTGTTATTTGTTGATATATTTACTAAAATATTCTTCTACTTATTTATTGACTAATGATGAGTGATGGCTTTGATTTTATGGTAGAACAAATACAAAGTCTCTTTTAAGAAAAATTAATGCATATATTTTGAAGATACAAGTCAGGTGACCCTAAGGCATGAGAATCAGAGGACGTGGACAGACAGGACACAGGAACCTCTGAGAGCAGAGTTTTCTCTGCTCACAGATGAGTAGACAAGTAGTATAAAATACAAGGTGATTTTTTTTTTTTGGAAAAGGGAAGTTTGCCAAAATCTTGGAAGGTGTCAGAGAACCAGAAACTGGACACAGCCTCTGGCTCATAGCCGATGAGGAAACGTGAACTTATTCCAACAAGCAAAAGGAACTGATCCTGTCATCAACGGAGTAAGGTTTAAAGTGCAGTATTCCTAGAGTTTGGACATAGGTGGGGAATTCTTTGGAATTCACCCTGCTGTACCAATTCACATCTGCAAACAGACATCTTGTAACAGGAAGCCCTAAGATTTGGTGGAAAGATTCTGCATCCAGACCATAAAAAAGACAAGGAGTCAAGACCCAATGAGGAGCCTCAAGGCAGAACTACGAAACATGAATTCTTCACCTGCAACATCTCTCAGACATTTAACTCTTCCTGCCACATGGGTAAAGGTAGAGAGAATCGTGATGACTCACTAGGGACAAATAGGTTAATTAATTAATGCTAACTAATTGCTACAACAATTTGAAAACATTTTCTACAGCAGATGTATTTCTCAGACCATGGCACGTCCTTATAATTTGACCCAAATAACAACTTTATTAGTAGTAATATTGATTTAACCTACCCAATAGCTACATATATGAAATAATATTTTTTTTCCAGTCCTGGGCTTGAGCTCAGGGCCTGAGCACTATCCTTGGACTTTCTCAAAGCTAGAGCTCTACCACTTGAGCCTCAGCACTATTTCCGGCTTTTTTTTTTCTATGTATGTGGTACCGGGGAATCGAACCCAGGTCTTCGTGCATGCAAGGCAAGCACTCTACCACTAGGCCAAACTCTTGGCCCCAATGAAATAAAATTTATAAGTTAATAAAGTAATTAAATAAAAATACATAGCTAAAATAATTATTCAACCTTATTTGCATTCCTGAGACTTTTAAACGTCCTTTCATTCATATTGTTGCCCATAGGCTTAGCTATAAATGCTAGATGTTCTCACATGGGGCACACGTGATCTCAGGGCCTAAGAAACCTGAGAAGAATTTGAACTCAGTCATTGACTTTGTGTCATACCAGGCAAATTACCTAAAATGTGTGTATCTGTTTTTGTCTTCATCAGCCTTTACAAAAAAAATCAAGTTCTTACAAGACAATGATTTGTACTTGATAACTACCAAAGTGATAAATATTAGGAACTTTCACTATCACCAACATGCACATCTCATGTGTGCAATCTGAGCCACAATATTGATGAATGTCTAAAGGGAAAAAATACAGTAGGAAAATTAGCATCCCTGTTGCAGGACTATTTTTAATTACAGCTCTTTAAAAATAGCTGCTGCAATTATTCTGAAGCTGACATTGCTCGGCAGACATGCTGAGAAGGGCTATGCTAATCAGAAGACCTCTCAATCCGAGGAGATAACACATTCAGCTAACAACCAGCATGAATTAAGACCCCGCAGTACGAAGCCTCACATCTTGAAAGTATTGCTGTTTTTCACAGGCGTTTAGGACAGAGGCTGCATGCAGTTCTCACTCACGGGTGAGTAATATTGACACACGATTTCCAGGCCTTGTGGGAAGAGGACTGACCTGATGTCTCTGTCTTACGCTTTGCTTATGGGAGAGAAAACCACCATAGCTTTTTCCCAGCAGGCACTGAGCACATTCCCTGAAGGAACTGTTGTTAAGTCACTGAGAAGATATTGCATTAGCATATCCTCTGCTGCTGGTTCAGAATGATTGTTTTGCTAAGCTCAAGTATCTTAATTTTCCCCATTGAATTCAGGCTGTCATCCCCTCCTGTATGAAGCATATTTCCATCAATAGCCTCTTGTCAATTTCCACTAATCCAGCACCCACACTACCATATAAGTATCACTTTCTTATTCTTCCATGAGCACTCCATGTCAAATATCAAAGGAAGCCCCTGTAGCTGCAATATATGTCTTCCAACCACTGAGGAAGGGCACTGTCCTTGCCCACTCATCTGAGCAGCTAAAGCTCTACCACTTGAGCCACAGCACCATTTCTGGCTTTTTCTATGTGTGTGGTACCAAGGAATTGAACCTACATCTTTGCACATATTAGGCAAGCACTCTTACCACTAGGCCACATTCCCAGCCTCTACCTGTTGAATTTCTTAAGATTATTTTAACTAAAATTTAAAATCAGTAGTGAGTAAAATTGTTGTTATCTTAGTCCAAATAAAAACAGTGATATCTAATCATGCTGATGGTCCTATATCCCCGCAGAGAAAGAGGAAGAGAAGAGAGGGATGAGAGAAGGGAAGCCAATTTCTGAACAAGGTATTTACTTCTTCAGGCTACATTGAGGGCTACAGTAGAAAGAGTGTAAGCACAGGAGAAAAAAAACAAACCAGAAAACTGATTCAAAGGCTTTATCTACAAGTTACTGAATGGTAATTCAAAGAAGATTGTTAAGGGGTATTTGCCTTAGCAACTTGCTTTGTAAACTGATGATTTGTAAAGTGTGGCATGTCAAATCTTTTTGTTGCTAAGTTAAATTATATAGGTATATGTATGCATATAATTGGGTACATATATACACTTGTGTATGCATATATATATGTGTGTGTATCTAATTGGGTATGTATATAAATACACATATGTCTGTGTATATATATATATATATATATATATATGATATCCTCAATTAATGTGTTGATCCTCTCCTGCCCTAAAGTGAAGTGAATCAGATTCTGAGGTCATCTTACTGAGAAGTTGAGTTGCAGAATCATGGCCCCAGTGGAAGAACATGATAAACCCGAGGGGATGAGTAAAATGAATGTCCCCTATACCAGAGTAGTCTTTGGCTTCCAAACACTTCACAAAGTGTTCTACTCTTATCCTACCTGCTCTTATTCATTATTTAGCTATTTACAATCCAATAGGCCATTGCATAGAATCTTCCCTTCATTGTGCACCCCTTTAGCACAAGGTACATTAGCTTTGTTCTTGAAGCAATCTAGCTTTCAATCCTTGAATCTGTTAGCAGACAGAAAACCTAAACTAATAAGCCAGTCAGTTTGTTGAAACTTCGATTCATTAATTGGCATTGGCAATAATATGCAGCATACTTGATGTATTTAAAGCTTTGTTTAGATAGACTATTGAAAGGGTAGCTAAATAGGTGATCTCAATCACATATTTAATCTGTTTCTGAGACGATTGAATGCATTAGTTTCCATTTTGATGTATGTTGCCATGTTTTAAATATGTCCCTGAAGCTTCACATATTATCGTCCTATATGCATACATGTTATGTATACCCAAATAAGCAATATTCAGAAGTGGGACACGGTATGACTAGAGAGACTAAAAGAGATAAATTCTGCAACTCATATATCATAGATTCAATTTCTATTTCCTTGGATGATATGCAAGTGTACACATGCGCACAACTACTTAATGATAATAAAATATTTTCACTGGAAAAATATTATATTCCCTTTGACTATGAAAGCACTAACAAACTAAGGGATGTTTATAATGTAGGCATTGCCCGTGATCTTCATGAAGTTTAAAGGATGTTTCTGTTCATGTCTATTGATCAGTTGGATGTGAGCAAGAAGAAAGAAAGGAGAGAGAGAAAGAAAAAGAGGATGAGCGAGAGAAGAAAATGGAGAAAAAAGAGATAGGAAAGGGGAGAAAAAAGAAAGAAAAGGAAATGGAGAAATATATAAACCCAAATTCACAAGAGTACAAGCAGCTCATTCCGTGTGTTTTTACTGAAACAACCAGACAATTGTTTCTTCTTCTTCCGTGCTGCCATTCAACAATGTGTTTACTCATTTGGTCCCAAGATTATAGCTTTGCACTCTAGCGTGGATGGGAAATTGCCACTCTCCTGTGTTTTACTGGAAGGCAAATATAGAAAAGAGCCAATACTCCACTGGAGGTTACAGATGTTTGAGAGCATAAATAGATTTTCACAGCTTCCCAGTGCCAAGCAGCCCTTGCTAAATATCTCTTTATATGCAAGGGTTGAACATTTACATGGGGATAGTTATCTAGTAGAAAAAATGATTACAATAATAATAATAATAATTAGAATCAATGAAAATCCCTGATTATGTCTCAGTTTTATTTCTGAAAATGTTATCTTTTCAGCCATTTAAGCAATTGGTAGCTGGAGTAAATGAATCCCCAAGGGCCACTTTCACTTTCTGTGTATCTCATGAAGAAATAGTAGCGTCTAGATCTCGACTGTAGCATTATTTCAAATGTTCATTGAAACATTTAAAGACGTATCTTTAACTTGAAATCTATAGTTTAGTCTTTTGATGCTATTCTTAGAAGAAAAAGAAAATAAGGCTCAGAGGACTCTCTTTCTTAATCCTCTCCCAAATACCAAATATGAAGAGATGAGGAAGAACCAAAAGAACGCAGGATTATACAGCAGCTGATGACAGATTGTGGTCCTAAAACCTCCATTTAACTATGGCCTAACAAGCTCACTCTGTTCTCCCAGCATTAAAATGTTGGACCAGGGCCCTCCCTCTATAGCAAGTTCACAAGGGTGGATTGGCAAAGGAGGAAAAAACTCACAAGATTATTTGTTGCAACATTAATTTATGTACTATAGAGTGAAAGAAAATTACACAGAAAAGAATGACTCAGAGTTAGGCACGAAGCTTGGAAAATCAGTATAACTCAGTATCAAAAAAGCAACAGTGATCTGACTACAAAACAACTACTTGACTTTGTCATCTGATTGCCACGAGTCAGGGGGGAGTGGTTTCTATACAAAGTGGACTTCAGAACGTCCTCTTAGATTACCCATTGTCCGTCCATTCATATGGGACCACCTTCAGCAAGCATGCAGGAAAGGAGCAGAAAGGGGCCAGCCTTGGGACGTCCGCTGAAGGGGTAGAGTGTGTGTGTGTGTGTGTGTGTGTGTGTGTGTGTGTGTGTGTGTGTGTGTGTGTGTGTATGTGTACTGTATATATACTCTATATGACTAATAATTTGATTCATTAATGCGAGGTAGACAGCCAATGTAATTAAAAACTACACCAACAAAATATCACCACCACTCTGGTAGCATCTTTATTTCCAGGTTCAAGTCGTTCCCTCTCCTGACCTACTACCGTGGATGCATTCTGCTGGCTTTTGAGCTTCTTACAAATGGAATCCTCTTATCATCTGTATCCCTTCAAGCTGAGCTTCTCTTCTTCACAAGATGGTCACAGGATTTGCTTCTGTTGTTTCTGAGCATACTCAGGTTCATTATAGGTTTCCAACTGCAGTTTTACTATAGCGTTCTAATCTATGAATAGGGCGCATTGGCACTTTTGTCCAGTTTCCATTAGTGTGATGCTTAGAATATTCCTAAGCATCTTATGATAAACAAATGTGCACATGATACTTGAGTATAGATAAAATTGAATTATGACTAATTTAAATAGTTTTGTACGATAATGCAAGTGCATCAACATTATTTATAATAACAGGTATTGTCTATCTCTTCTAATTTTGTTATTCTTAGCTATTCAGCAGTAACTCAGCTTCTAATGGCTTTTCTAGAATAAATCAACATTTATTCATAAACTAGTCCAAACTTACGTCTTTCTTGGAACTTTTGCACAGAGAAATGATTTAGTGGGATTACTTTAAGAAATGCAATAAAACGAAGTAACCGAGAAGACAGAACTGCAATTATTTAGGGTTATAAATATAACATCACAGCAAATAGTTTGCTGAATTTTGGCTGAACGCTCTCTAGAAAGTCAACCACTATGACCTAAGCATCACAGAAGTATCTTGCTTTCTCAGACCAGCCCCAAATGTGCAGCCTTTAGGTGGATCTCTCTCCAATATATCAGCCTTGAACATCCATTACAACACAATCTGGGAACAATTCACAGTGCATTGGAAGAGACTGCGATGGATAATTGCTCACAAATTCTAGTACCAGTGGGTGATCGAATAATAAGAGCACTTGGTCTCTGAGAAGTTGTTAGATCTACATAACATTCAATGTCGGTCATATGTAACAGAATTGAATGCTAATAAAAAGTGTGCCGATTACCAATGCATTTTCCCTCCAATGAATGTTTTCTACATTTCATGTTTATAAAAGAGCATACTTTGATTTCCAGACTCATAGTAGGAGGGCAATAGTTCAGTGTAGGACTTTTTATTCTGTGACACATAATAAACTTGGGTACTGGGAAAATTAAAAGCCAAATAAAATATAAAAAGTAAAGTAGAAGAATAAATGTTTGTCTGCCTAGCAACTTCATCAAAACAAAGAAAAGGTGACACAAAATATGTATTCCTTATCTCTTCAATCATAGATCTCTTTTGCATTAGACACACCAATAAAAGGCTTAGAATATCATATTCTCTTAAAATAACTTTTCTCACAAATAAACATTTTATGGGCTGGGAATGTGGCTTAGTGGTAGAATGCTTGCCAAGCATGCATGAGCCCCTGCGTTCAATTCCTTAGTACCATATAATCAAAAAAAATAAAAACAAAATGAAAACTCGGCTTTAGAAAAACCTCCTTTATTCTCAATTTTCAGTAAAATTCAACATTTTCCCAGTGCTTTATACATTTCCCAGTACACTGTAATTTTTGCATCTATGAGTATAAGCTAGTTTTTTAAAAAATCCTTGAACCTAATCCAATTACAGACCTCCCTTGTTCTGATTCTTCAATTGCTAGTCCTGCTAATTGAATTTATTTGGTCCAAAATTTGTCTAAAATATATCTTTTTAGGAGATTGTGAGTTGCAAGAAACCACTTGAGAATTCATTTTGCTCTTAAATTAGGAGACTAATGGATTTATGTTACCAGAAAGAACAACTAATTGGCTAAACTACAAGATAGGAGTGCCAGTCCCACATTTAATTCTAAATCAGTTCCAGATTTAAAATGTGGCTTTTCCCTGGAGGTCTTTCTGAGTGGAGATGAAGACAGACACTTCATGTTATAAACATGTTCTTGGCAAATACCATGAAAGGGTACTTTCAATTCACAATTTGCTGATATTTATGCTCTGAGCAGTACATGACACTCCCTAACAAGCTGAATTTGGCAGAAATTCTAGGAATACAAATAAAGAAGGACACAGGCATAGATTTCCCCTGAATGCATACAAATGGACTCATAAGGAAACTTTTGAAACCAGTAGGTGAAGAAACAGGATCTGCACACTGCATGATAAGCATTATCTGTACACTTTTACCAGTTACCATTTTTTTAGAGGAGTATTACAATACATGTAGGGTGGAAGTCACAAAACTCTTTTTTCTATGCACACCTGACCAAATCAATTCAGTTCCAAGGACTTATCATAGAATAAACAAAAGATGCTAATTTTTTTCAGTCGATTGTGGGGCTTGAACTCTGCGCCTGGGTGCTATCCCTAAGCTGTTCAGCTAGAACCTATTGCCCTACCACTTGAGCCACAGCCCCACTTCTGTTTTTCTGGTGGTTAAATAGAGATAAAAGTCTCACGATTGGGCCAGGAGTTTGGCCTAGTGGTTAAAGTGCTCGCCTAGCAAGCATGAAGACCCGGGTTCGATTCCTTGGTACCACATACATTGAAAAAAAAGCTGGAAGTGGTGCTGAGTCTCAAGTGGTAGAGCTCTAGCCTTGAGAAAGTCCAAGGACAGTGCTCAGGCCCTGAGCTCAAGCCCAGGACCGGCAAAAAAAAAAAAAAAAGTCTCACGATTTTCATTCCTCGGCTGGCTTTGACTCATGATCCTCACATCTCAGCCTCCTGAGTAGGTAGGATTACAGGCATGAGCCAACAGCACCCAGCTAAAATGTTAATTATATAGAGAAGATTAAGTGGGGGGGGGGACCAAAAGCGAACATAAAAACAGATGTCTGAAAGATGAATTCATTTATGTGAGACTATCCCTGAATGACAAATGCAAAAGTAATTGAGTTAATTGACAAAGAGTAATTGGGTATATTTATTGGGTACTGGGTGAGAGGCTTTTGTTTGCTGGTGTTTTCATAACCTGGGCTGGTACTGAACTCTTGGTTTGAATGCCTCAGTCCCCCAAGTATGAGGATATAAGGCAAGTAGCATTCTACCTAGCCAAAACAAGGCTTTGGACATGTATACTGTAAACAGATTAAACTAGAATAAACTATTGGTTATTATATTGTGTTATTAAATTATATTCTGGGAGAATATGTGAAAAATTAGCAATTTTGGCAGAAATAATACATTATTTTTAATTTACTGGGCTCATCCTATGGGCAGCTGGCAACTAGAACTTACTCCTCTAGTTCAAGTGAAATTTCCTACTCTTACCTGAACATCTTCCTTTTGTCTTTTCTCCTCTTCTGGTAATCACCTTTTGACTCTCTTTGTATTTCGTTTTTACAATTTTCACATATAATAAGATCAGACACGGCGTCTTTTTTATGCTTGCAAGGAAGTGTTGGGCCGAGCTCAAATTGTAGAATGCCTGGTTGGCAAGAGTAAGACCTTAAATTCAAATCCCAAATAACCTCCCAAATGAAAAAAAAAAAATAAGAGGAAAAAAACCATTTCTATCTACTACACTCAGTTTAGTAGAGAGATCCTTTGCATTTGCAAATATAAAAGACTTCATGTTTGCTGAGCACTTCAGAACTGTTTTCAAGATTTGTCATCTGAGGCTTTATGATGTTCTTTCCCTTGAGGCAAATGTGTGAGTATTTAATCATAGCTTTGCATCATGGGCCTTAGACTAAATCTGTGGCTTAAAAACAATGGGTAATTTGAAGAGAAAAAGTCTGTTTTGTATTTTTTTCCCAATGCCAGCCATTTTCATCACATGTATTTTTACGGTGGATGGTGTTATTATGGTGGGAAATTACTAAAAGTTCAAATGATTTTATATGTAGACACACATCACTTCATTAAAAGAGTTCTTCATGATTTAAATATTGCAAAATTGGCTAGTGCTTGGAAAATATTCCATGTAAAACAGTAATACCAAAATAGATGGTATTTTATACATATAAACCAGGTCATCACAAACATTTGTAATAACTTAGGAACATAATTAACGTATTGAAATTGTCCACATACTGTTATTAAGGATTTTCAAATAAGATTGGGACTGGCTTTGGCATAGTACCAAGTTGATAAATAAACATACTCTCTATGTAATCATCAATTTGCTTTGCTACTTTATTTTTAAATGGAGTGCTTGTTTCCATGGAATCTTACAAACTGCCCCAGAAAAATCATAGCAATCCTTGCCTTCTCTTTGCAACAGAAAATCCTTTCCATGTGCTACTGGGATAGGGATGTTCTCCCTGTTGCATTAACTTTTTCAAATACATTGTTTCTTGCTTTAAGTTTAGACTTGTTTTCATGTTGCAACCTCTCTCTCTCTCTCTCTCTCTCTCTCTCTCTCTCTCTCTCTCTCTCTCTCTCTCTCTCTCTCTCTCGCACGCACACACGCACGCGTGCGCACACACACATACACACACACACACACATGTGAATTGCAAGCATGAATTTATTTAACCTACATTTACCAAGTGATTTGCATGTGTCACAGGCTGTGGAAGATGAAATATGATACAACGTTGTCACCCAGTAATACCCCCTCCCAGACTTGTTTAAATAATTTGTTTTTTTTCTTGTTCCTTTTTTTTGGGCCAATGCAAATAATACATGATTATATGAGAAAGAGCATGGAAAGCAAAGCATTGAGGAAGGCTGCTTCTCACATGTCTAGAGAATTTAGGTCAGCCTTCAAGGAATGGCACAGTATGACTTGATTGGTATAGCTCACCTGATTAGTGAAGAAAGGAAACATCTCCGATGCAAGGGCATTTATCTCACCTGAGATCTGAAGACCCAACAGCAATGAAAGGCACATAGCCTCTGAATCTTGTCGTGGTGGGTGGTGCCTACTTACCTTTTCCATACCACGTATCTAGCGTTTGTTTGATAGTTGGCATTTGATGAAAACTTAAGATCAAAAACAATTTACATTGAGCCATTCCCACATTATTTCATTGAATTAAGATGATAAGTGAGCATTGAGATGTTTTGGTGTGTGATTCTGTCTTTAATCAATACCTCAGAAGTGACTATGAAGTTAAATGTTTTGAATAAAGAAGAGTAAAAATGGGAAGGGGGGAGAACAGGGAATCGAACAAAGGAATGAAGATCACATTTTTGGTAGGACCTAGTTTGGTTTGTCATCCTGAGAGGGTTCTGAGGTGGGTTGAGGCCTAGCGGAAAGATGTAGGATGGAACCCAGGGCGTGAGGAGATGGAAACACCTGCAGAGGCTCGGGCAGAGAGAGTGAGGCAGGAAGCCATTGTTAGTCTAGCTGTTCTGCTTCCATAAGTTTAGAGTTCCCTTAATTATAATTTACTGCGTCCTCCTAATGGTGTCTTCTATTCGCTTTGCTTCCTCTAGAGAGAGGGGAGGGAGGGAGGGAGGGAGGGAGGGAGGGAGGGAGAGAGAGAGAGAGAGAGAGAGAGAGAGAGAGAGAGAGAGAGAGAGAGAGAGAGGGAGAGAGAGAGAGAGAGAGGAGATTGCTTTTATTATTCAAAGCAGAGAGTGTATTCAAAGCTGTAAGGAGAATAGTGAAACAGACTCTCCAAAGACAGGGGACTCTGGAGACACCAGAGCTGGTTATCTACAATACCTGTGTCTGGACCAGTGAGAGCTGCTCTCCTGACCCCACCACTTGGAGGAGTGCATCTTTGGGGTGATCGGTTCATTGGTGGCCACCTGCAGCTGGAGACCCTCTGATTGGATCGCCTTAATTGGATTCCCTCTTCTTCTGATCAACTGGGTGGAAGTCAGAGGGCGTGCCCTCCTTCCCAGCTTTGCCAAGGCGCTGTGTCAAACTCTGGAAAGAAAGGTGGTTTGTGCAGCATCCTTGTTTCCTGCCCTGTTTACCTTTGTCCCAGTTGCCATTTTCTGCCTCTACCTACCTAGCAAGGTCAGCTTGTCATCACATCATAGCCTACGGTAAATTTCTGCCTAGAGTTTTCCTTAAGACAAGAGAATGTATTGATCACATTCTTCTCCTAATGGAAAGCTCAAGCCATCCGATTCTAAACATCCTCTTCTAAGGGAATTTTTAAATGGCTTTGCCTTACACCCATTGAATCAGCATTCGCAAGGGCTAGTATGCTTTAAAACCTGCCCAGGCAATTATGAGTTGCAGCCAGGGTAAGAGCCAAGGAGGAATGTCTGGGGGTGATGGGCAGAAGACAAAGGGAGCCACTCTAATTCACTTCCTCTCATTACTTCAAAGCTCTTGTAACTACCCCGCAGCATCAAAGGCCTCTCCAGCCCTGGGGCTTTGACTGCCAGAGGGCCTCCTAGCTCTGAAGACCCCTGAAGGACTTTGAAGTTCTCTGTGCATTCCTATGGCTAAGAAGAAATGGCCCATTAGGAGAATCAAGGCCAAGATTTGCCACACAGAAAGGCTGTTCCTGTCTTTTTTTCCCAGAGACCTTGAGGTGGAGAAAGATAAGCATCAACCCCCACTTAATCTTTGCTCTTAGCTCTATTAAATTATTTTCCCAATGATAAGTAAATACTTGGTGTCCCTAGTAAATTTAACAAGGACGGTTGAATTTTAGCAACTTATTCGGGCTACATTAAAAGTTTCTCTGTAATAGTGTGAAATGTTTATGTGTTTGGTGACATAGAAATACAGAACATTAAAATGCTTCTCAAGAAACTTTCCTTCCTCAAAGACATCTGGTTTCTTTAGAACATAATTTAATTTAAATATCCTTCATAGTAGAAAAGAAAAAACTGCCAATTCTCCTTTTTAGTTTGTGGTAGTATCACACTGTAGTTATGTATGTCCAGCAAAGAAAAACGGTAGAGATTCTTAGCTCCAGTAGTCATTGTGATAGCACTGCTCTGACACTTCCTTATCATACTTCCTAGGAACAAAAGATTGCTAAGGATGCATTGCTAAATTTTCATTGCACTCCTATAGGCAAACACTTCTTAATAACAACCAGAACTTGAAACCTTGATGATTGAACTATGTCTTGTATTCACGTACCCATACCATGTCTCAACAATATTACCCAACTTCCCAATAATAGCCAAAAACCTACAAACAGGTTACAAGTATCATTCTGAATTAGAAATTGAGTTATTGTATTGTTTATAAAGTAATTAAAATATATTATGTAATTATGCATTGTAGTTAATCATGTTATATTAAAATATTGTCAAAGAGCAAAGTAATATTTTTTAAAATACCTACGCATCAAAAAATCCATCTGTGCCCCAAATCTGTTCTTTACAAAACATCTAAAGGGTATCACTTCTCAGAGGAGAATTAGACTTTACCCTTGAAAACTAATAACAAACCAATGACTTAGATACAAGTTAAATAGAAAGCAATATATAGTGATCATATATTTTATGATGAAGTAATCTAAGATTTACTTTATAACTTCTTTTAGTTCTACTTTTTGTTTCTCTCCCATAGGTATCAATCAGGATTCCTGCAATCAGATGGACTAGAAAATTGACATGTGGGACCTTCTGTAAACTGAGCCCTCTTAGCTTAGCTTCTTCGCTTGCAGATACAAATAGCGTTGCTCAAAACTCAGCTATCATTTTGAGAAGTAGTAGAGTCTATGTGAAATCCAAAGCACCAAGTATGAAAACTAGGAGGCCTTAAATCCACACGAAAATTCTTCCTTTCTGATGAAGAAAAAAATGAACAAAATGATTTGCTTTGAAGAAAAAAGGTAACAACAAATAATACCCTATTTTTTCCTCACTGTGGCTTTTCTTCTTTGGTTCCCACAGTCGTACAAAAGAAATACATTATATTTTCCATGTGCTAGCTAAATTCCATCCATGTCTGTTAACATACAAAGTCAGTGACAAACAGGGGTCATTGTTAGATTTCACTGATCTTGTTCAAACCAGGCCCTTTATTTCCAAGAGAGCTATTTTTCACTGGATTGGTGGCATTTTGCCCGATATCTCTTAACACAGTCTGATGACTTTTCACATGCATAGTAATCTCCCCCATACTCCTCCCCCTACCCCCACCTTTGGATATGTTTTTCTCATTAAAAAAAAAAAACCTTCCTGTAAAACTCAGGGCAAATTTTATTTTAATGTGGAAATATATTCCAGCTTGAGAATGAATCAATGCCACATTTTTTTTCCATGGAATAAAAACACAATGTCATCGAGCTTTTGTGTTTTCACAGATGGTAGCCTCCTTTGGCCTGGATGTGAACTAAAAAAACATATTTTGTAGTTCCAGGTAGGGACTATTCTGGCTACTGAAATTTTTAACTGCTTGCATTCTATTTTAAGTAATTTTGCCCATCAGTAAAGCAAATATTTGGAATATGTTTGTATCACTCTATCAGCCCTTCGCACTTCATACTGGAACTTTTAGGACAATGAGAGCATACTGTTTCTGCTTCCTGTGCCATTTGGTGGGAACAACCAGTAGTTTCTTTGAATAGTACTAGGATGTATTACTAACCTTTGTCTCTTTTCCTAATGATTCACACTCTTAATTGCATAGCTGTGGAATAGCTGGCAAGATAACTGAAGATCTCTCGCTCTCCTTTACCCTTTATACACCAGGCTGGCTCTCTACCACTGGAATCACACCTTCAGTTGCTGCTTTTCTGCTGGTTCCTTGAAGATAAGAGTCTCTCAGATTTGTTTGCCAAAGTTGACTTCAAACTATGGTCCTCAGATCTCAGCCTTCTTTGTAGCTAGAGTTACAGCTGCGAGCCACTGCGCTCAGAAAAGCATGAATACATACAAATATGTTACTTAGAATGTTCAACTTCAATTATTTATGGTTGACATATTTGAACTTTAGCTTTTAAAAAGACAAAAACAAAAGATGATGAATGGTACGGGCTACTTACCTATGGCAATCACTAATGAGTCTATGTATTAGAGTAACTTCTATACATTTTTATCTATCTCTGTCATAAAGCATTTCCTATAATGCTTTAAATAGGTCAGTATGCACTGCTCAGAATAGAAGTCAAAAGAAAATATTAGCAGGAGCCCAACGCCAGAAAATAATGATGTTTGCCATGATACAGAAGAAAGCAGAAAGTCTGGAATGAGACTCACAGTGATGAACTCTCCAGTTCTCTTGAGACTGAAGAAATTTCTGAATTACAGACTCTGTGCTAATAATATCAGGCCAGATGTTTATTCCAGCCAGCTTGGACCACACTTGGGTTCAAATGGTAACTCTGCTTTGAGGTCTTCCAGTATCAGAAATTTCTTTTGCTATCCCTTCTCTCCAGCCATGAAACTACAACAGGAGAAAATGTCTTCAGAAAATTTATGCATCGGTCCACTAATTATCTCTCTTCTGATCCTAAGAACTCTCTCTCTCCATCTTCTCTTTAATTACTCAATCGAAATTAATACTTGATCCTGCTACGTTCTTCAGATAAAAGTGCTGTATTTGGGTTTGATGCCCTCTTCCTTGAATGTTCACCTTAGAATGCTTTTGGAGATTATATTAAAAGCCACATAGATTCTGTTAGTTTTCCACAGTCAGAACGGATTCCAAACAACAAGGCAAACATCTGCTCTTTGACATCCTCTGGTTGGTTGACTGACTACCTTCTTTGATTTGATTGAGCTACTGCTTGTATTTTTTTTTTATCATGCTTCCCCACATGGAAAACAGAACCACTGGACAATGATTTATCTCTGAATCTGAAAAAACTAAACCCTCATGATTTTCAGTGTTTAAAATCCTAGGATCGAATGGATAGCTGGCTTTCAGTGCTGTGGAGAGAATGCAGTAAATGCAGGAGTGAAGGCTTAGAAGCATCTTCAAGACCATCCCTGTCCATGAGTGGTTTTTTTTTCCTTTTCAGTGAATCTCTCATCTGCATTCTGACTCATGGTAGTTGCATCCTCAATTTATTTTGTGGTCAGAACACTAACCACGGAAGACAGCCTGTGGCCATTGTTTGCCGAGCTGTGCAGAACAATCTATAAAGTACAATCCTGTTATTTTAGGAAGTCAAGGCCCATAATTCTCCTGGCATTTTTTTTTTCACACAATGATAGTTGCCAGGACTCTGAGCATTGTTGTATATAAGCTGTTATGATTGTCCATGCCAAATTTTACTTGCCTTTTTCATCACTGGCTAATTTTAATGTACTTGCTTTTGCTGATCTAGACCTTCTCTTTCATTTCCTTCCACACATCAGAGAACAGCTCCAGCACCACCCCCAAAGAAAACCCAAAACATGACTGTAAATGACCCAGATTAGTTATTTCTAATTAAGGTATAAGTATCTTTATAATATGTTATTTTCTGTGAATCACTTAAATATCATAAGGTTACAAGTGCTGTAGACTTATACAATTCTTCAATGAGGTTGGAAACCATAATCGAAATTTTAAATAAAGCAAAACCAATAAATTAATAATAATGTTTAAAAAAACCACCTGTGTCACTCAGCTTTTTATTGTGATAAGGCCCTCAGATAATCAATGTAGTTTAGAAATAATCTTGGCTCTGCTTAGTTTTTAAAACTGTTTCTAGCTCCTGATTCTTGGATCCCTGAGCTGTGGTCCTAAAACAGGATGAGAGAATGTAGGGAACTGAAAAGTGTAATTGCTCACCTTAAATACAGAAGTAAAATAGAAAAGAAGGAAGGGGCTGGTTTTGCATTATCTCCCACGAGGCGACTTTTCCAGGGACCTACCACCTCACATCCAGCCTTACCTCTCAGTTTCCTAACTTGCCCAAAAGCACCAAACTTGAGTCCAAACTTTTAACCTCTAGGTTTTTAAAAGACAGTGCAGATGCAAGCCAGAGTCACCCTATCCTCTTTTTCAAAGGTGCTAAAACATGTAATGATGATATACTTAATTCTACTCTGTGTTTGACTTTTTGTATTATGGAAACAAGACAATTAAAGTTAGCAAAAGTGAGTCTTGAGGTAGTAATAGAGTATTAAATTTTACCCAAGGAAGTATATGCAATCTATTTCTAGGCAATTCTCTCATACACCAAATTGACTATTAATTAGTACCAAACATTTCATTACAAAAATTGCTAACATAAAATGCTGTAAGAATTGCATAGTGAACACTCCTCCACTCAACGCTTGGATTTTATAATTAGTAGTTAATATCTATGTTTTGTTCCTTAGCTGTCTATTCATAATTCAGTCCATTTACAAGAGTGGATTATCTGCTTATTTAACCACAGGAATTTGGAAACAATGCCTTTAGACAGGAAAGAGCACAAATAGAGAGTTGATTCTAGAACATTGACAAACAAACAGGATTTCTAGCAGTGGACACCTCAGTAGTACATAGTTTTCCTAGAGACCAAGAATCTGTTTTAATCCCCAGCAACACACACACACACACACACACACACACACACACACACACACACACACACACACCAGCAGGAGTCAGATCATACCATACATACGTGTTTCCTACAAGAATGCGATCTTACGAAGTACAAAGATTACCATAGAATCTGTCTTAAGACACTGAACTTTAACAAGGCATTACTAATAAAAACCGAGTTGATACTATTTACAGTAATAGAACTTGCTTATTTGTTGTCTTATGTAAATCAATGCTGATTCCAGAAGTCTTCTTTCATTTAGATAGTCGAACAGAATGTCTCATTGGGGACCTCTGTTTTCTAGTTTACATACTGGATATCAACCATTTCTGGTAGCACAAACTTATACTCAAAATTCTACAGAATCATTTAACTTTTTAATCCTTAGTTCATATACAGTAAAACTATGTAAGTCTTGCCAGTTTATATGGAGTAGTATGTTTAACAAGATTCAGGGTAAAAACTTCCAATGCACCCTGTATTTAATGGTACATATAGAAGTCACTATTTCTTCCTCTATCGTCCTTGCAATAACCATATAAAAAGTTAAGGACCAGTTAATAATAAGTTAATAATAAGTTATTATTATTAATATAATAATAATTAATTGTACTAATATAATAAATATTATATTAAATTATTTTTACCTACTAGCTAAAAAATTGATTTAAAGCCTTTTATTACTTGTTATCCTTAGGTCATATGGAATTTTTAAAAGTTATATGGCACTAGTAATCATTGCTATCCTAATGAAAATACCACCTAATTTTATAGGAGTCACAGTACTAATAATAGCTGAATTTCTATCACCAATGCAAGGATGCGCAATGCAAATTTTAAGTATGAACAAAGCCAAACAAAGCTTAAGGATGACATGTCACTCATGCTTCCACTTAGAGATACAGGATCACTTCGAACAAGTCTCACCAATATATCTCTTTCATCAATTTTAATTTTAATCATGGAGTTATTCATAATAATATCTTTGCCTTTGTGATTTCAAATAAACACAATCACAATAGAATTTAGTATACTTTTTAAAGCTGTGTGTGTGTGTGTGTGTGTGTGTGTGTGTGCTCTATATAGACTCATACTAGTCAAATTGAGACTCTTTGCCATTCATGATAAAGTAAAATACCTCCTGCATACCCCAGTAACTCCCAAAGCGGCTGAATCAAAGCAACACCTAACTGATGAGCATGACAATAAACCTGATTCTGAATTAAACATCAAATCAATAAGTATAGAGTCTCTGGCACTCAATGCAACCACTCCTCCAGTTTTCACAAATTTAGGTATTGTTACTTGGAAAAAGGAGAAGAAAATTGAAGTTTTACATTACAGTTCTTGTCACCCTGAGATGTTTTAGCAGACTGGGTTTGACAGGGTGAGTTTTTAGAGGCTTTGCTCTTATAGAAAAGAAGAGAACAATCCAGGTTAACACACAATATTGGAGGCCTGATTGTGTGGGTTGAATACTCCTGAATGTGGGAGACAGGATCAGGAAAAATGCACATTTTCCTGCAAAGCTCAAGGTGAGTGTGAAAAGAAGGAGAAGGATGAATGTGCAAACAATCATTTTCCGCATACTAAATTTCACTGACATGGCATCATGTTTTTACCATTTGTTGTAACATCAGAAATGTCTTATCATTTGAACAAACTTTGTGATAGTGTGTCTCCATTGTAAAATAGGCAGTGGCCAAGTAAGGGCAGAGATCTGAGTTCAAACTCCAATACCACCTTTTCAGTTTGGAGTTTCAGTTAGAATCTTTTTATCATTTCTTAGTCTACTTGCTTTTCTATATCAATGGCAATGAAGGGAAGAGTGTGGAAGATTCTGAGCAATAAATAACGTGATTAATACAGAAGTCATGGGCATTTAAATGTATTTCAAAGGGCTACTAGGAATATTAAATGGTAGCTCATTTTTAAAGTTCTACGCTTTAATGGGGAATTTCACTTTTCTAGAAAATTCCTGGAAAGGATATGCGTGGCTCATTCTCCAACAAGTCACAAATTACTTCTATGCAGAGCTGTACATTTTCTGACATGTTTATCTTTAGGAATTGTTCACATTCCCTTTACTTGGAAAAAGGAGAAAAAAATTGAAATTTTGCATTATGTTTCTCGCCATCTTGCCATGAAGTAGAAATGCTTGTTTTTAAATTTATCTTCTTCCTAAGGAAGTAAATCATTTTTTCTTTTGGGATTTTGCTGACGGGATGGGCAAATGGTGGTGACAGTGTGTGGCGTGGGCATCTGGGTTTTGTGTGTCACTTACCACCGTGTAGTGTTTGTGTAGCTGGGTCACTGGAAAGAGAATGTTTCTCTTGCTTCTTATTCTGAGACCCCTGAGGCCATCAAGAATATCTTATTACTGGGTACTATGCTGCAAGAAGACTACCAGGTCAGGTCCAGGAGCAGCCGATATCCCCAACTGTGTCTTTAAACACTTCTAGTTGTTCCAGTTCTGTTTATGTTAAAAATTAAACCTCTCACCTCTCCATGGCCACCCTCAGATGACATTGATGAGAGTGAGATCAAGGCATTTTCCACTCCAGGGATGAGGGGGTGTGCATGGTCAGAATGGGAGAGCACACATGCCTGAGCGAGAGTCTTCATGCACACTGATAATGTGTATGGCGGGTAAACATGGGAGCCATTGTCAATATCAGCCCCATATCACAGAGAGCCAATCTGGTGGGAGGGTGGAGCCCTAGTCAAAGCTGGAACTGGGTCCTTGTTGGATGGTGCGTACAGGCTCTAAGGATGGACGTTTCTTTAAATGCTGAAAATTTTGCCATTTCCATAGGTGCCCTGTTTAGGCCAGCACTGTAGATGAGCCTGCCCTTACAGCATCCATCAAGCCACGCATCATAAATTCAAAGTTTGTGGTGTGTTCTCCAAGTTGCTGTCATTTCTCACTGACAACTTGAGTGTGGTGGAGAAAGACCTGTGGCTCTGCAGATCCGAGTCCAGTGAGTCACAGCCTTCCATGCAATTTGTTTTTTTTGTTGTTCTTGTTGTTAGAAACGTTCCGCACTCCTGACATCTCCCCGAGAGGAAATGGTTCTGATTTCTCATATCTTACAGGAGGCCTAGTGACGTGGGATTCTTCCTGCAGTCCCTTACAGCTTTCAGTCTTATCAGCACCAAATAAAAATGTTTAAGCAATATGCAAAAGCAGCTGCAAAGGGTTGGCCTTCATTTACTCTGCCCGGTGTGCAATCTGAACCTGTACCAGGATAAAGGAGGAGGGGCTGCCTTTGGCAATCTCCCAATTCATTTCTCTCAAAGCCAACTTAGAGTGGCTTAAAAAAAATTTCCTCTCTCCTTTGTCTTTCCATCCCCATTTCCCTCAGCGACCCTGGCTAAAAAACTTCACTTTCTTCTAGAGTCTGACCAAGCGTTGCCACATAAAGAATAACAACTTTCTAATTGAAAACCCAGGGCTAGTGTTTGTTCCTGGCTTCAGTTTCTTTCCTCTTTCCCATTTGGGAGCCACAAGTCCTGGTTGAGTAACCTATGCTCTGTACACTCTGATGCCCCTCTGCTCTGGCTTGACTTCACCTTGTTTCAAGAGCTGGCATGGGAGGTGTCATTGGAATCAACTGCTGCCGAGGAGTTGTATTTCAGCCAACCTTAGGAGATCTTCAAGTTCAGAGCTAGCCACTCCAAAAAATACATCACCCTAAGCAGCTGATGAAGCTATATGCAGGTCAGAAGAAGGCACCCTGGGGGAAGCGCCTTTCCACTTCTATGGAGAACACCCCTGAGAGCTCTTTGTAAGAAGATGGCTCAGGCAGGAGGTATTTTTAGGAATTGTTAACTTGCATGCAGCTCAGAGAAGCAAGATCCAATTGGAGCAGCATTCTGAGCCTTACCCACAAGCTACTTGTGATTGCACCATGGTATCAGAGCCTAGACATTGAGTCATCTTGTAACTGAGCAGCAGAAGAAAACAGAACCAGGCTGTTGTAACAACAAGACATTTGATAAGATGGGAAGGGAAATAAAAGCCAGGGACAGCTCATGGATTTCTTTACAGAAGAATTCCTGTTGGTTCTCAACTCATCTTCTGGTACTTTGTTTATAGATACAAAGTCAGTCCTGGAGGTGTTGGGGGGAAGGCATATATATATATATATATATATATATATATATATATATGTCCTAGTCTTGAGGGCAGGTATTACAGAATGCTCCTGTGTGTGTGTCCTGCCTATATGACAATTGGAGTGGGAAGCAAGAGTCTGTACTCCATGTGTAAAATCAGGAAAGGATTCTTGCCCTGGGAATCTTGAACATCTAAATGTGTGTATGTAAGTGTGTGTGTGTGTGTGTGTGTGTGTGTGTGTGTGAGAGAGAGAGAGAGAGAGACTGAGCATATATGTTTGTGTTCTCTGTGACTGTGTATATTTCATATTTGTATATATTTGCTGATATTATGTGTATGTATGTTTGCATGTGTTCATGTGTGTGTGTGTGTGTGTGTATATTTTTGTACACACTCATGTGCTTTTGCTTTTGTATAGCTTGGTTGCTAAGTATCAACTTCGGTTCCACATGATTCAGTCTACCCACTAGTCAATGAGTAAGTGAATGGGGTGTGGCATTTTTAAGGCAGAGGACCGCAATCTTACTTTCAGTGGTAGGAAATAGCTATCAAATACCCTGAGAGTAATGTTTTTGTGTGGTCTGGGTTTGGTGACAGGAATTTCTCATTTTTCCAGTAGTAACCGAAAGCCAAACCAAACAAACAAGCTAATACTAGAAATGAAAGTTTGTGTGCTTGTGTGTATTATGTGTATTGTGTGCATGTGTGAGTTGTAATCTAAGTATCCAGTCTTCCAGTCCATCTGTTTCTCATCTCTTAACCTCTTGCTATTTTCCTCCTACCTGCTTATGTTTCTCCCCCTTCATTTTCCTCTCCATGCATGCATGTCTGCATTACGTGATGCACTACCTGGGTTTGGCCGGAGTTGAGCTCACATTTATGAAGGTAGAAGTGATTCTTTTCCAAGCACAGCCTTGATATGCTGGCTGTTTCACAGCTCTCCAGAGTTTGTTTCCCAAGCCCTCTCCTTTCGCCAGCACTATTATGAAAACAGATGTTGCCTTCTCAGTCCAACAGGGAGCTACCACAAACAGCTCTAGCAAGTTCGTTGGAAAGTTGATGTTTCCTTTTAAAATAAACAAAGGATCAGGAATCTGGCTCAGCCAATGGGGGGCGGGGAACAGTTCTCCAATTTCACTCAAAAATAAAACCATTATAAAAAAAATCCCCCCCCCTTTTTCTTTTGCTAGAATAGACAGAGGGGAAGGGAAAAAAAAACGTAAACAAGATTCTTTCACTGAAATTTTGACCAAAGTTTCCATGATTTGAGCAGTGTAAAGGGCAAAAATTGTGGTAGTTCTGTGGCTCTGGCCCCACATAAAGAAGTATGAGATGATTCTTGCAAAATCTTGGTAGCATTTTCATTTTTTTTTAAATAGAAACACTCCCTGATTTGTATATTTCCATGGAGAGGCACTTTTATTTTTTTATTTAGAAGACTACAGGTCCTTCAGTTTAGGTCCTGAACCAGATGGCTGCATTTCCAAGGAAATGCCTCCTGTTCATGTAAATGTATCTACAACAACTAGGAGACAGGAGGATGGATAGCTCTTAACTATATGCTTAGATACTTGGGAGGCTAAGAAGAGAAAGATCATGAATCAAGGTTAGCCTAGGCAGAAAGGTTCACAAGATTTCTTCACAGTCCATAAGTGTTTTAGCAGTCTCTCGTTTTGAAGCTCTAAGGGAGGAGGTTCATGGAAAGGAGAGGTTCACAGTTTCATGTCAGATGAGGCAGAAAAAACAGTGGAGGCCCATCTCCACAGAAACTTGAGATAGGCTCCATGATGCAATGCAAGAGATTCTAGCAAAGACAGGAAGCCCAAAGTAGGCATATTACAGCTCAGAAGCATCTCTGGACAGCAAATGATATCTCATTCTAAAAATAAAAGACAGGGCTGGGGGCATGGCTCAAGTGATAAGAGGCTGGGCCCAACGAGTTACAAAACCATGGATTCAAATATCTATATTGCAAATAAATGTCTCAACCTCACTCTATAAAAGTGTCATCATGTTGATTTGGGGATGTTGTAGGGATTAAACTAAGTGTGCTTCATTCTAGGTACCAGTGGCTCACTCTTGTAGTCCTAGCTACTCAGGATGCTGAGATTTGAGGGTCAAGGTTGAAAGCCAGCCAGAGAAGAAAAATCCATATTATTATCTCCAATCAACTACTCACAACAAGCTGGCAGTAAGGCTGTGGCTCATGTTGTAGAGGGCCAGCCTTGGAAAGGCTCAGGAACAGTGCCCAGCCCCAAGTTCAAGCCTCAAGATTTGGCAGAATGAAACTAAGTGGTTCCCACTTCCTGCTACAACAAGCCAGCACTAGGGCTTGAACTCAGGTCCCTCTACTCTGCTTTAGCTTTCTTGACCCCAGGCAGTTCTCTGTGCCTTGAGCCACACCTCTGTTTAAAATGGAGCTGGACTTTCTGAGAACTTTCTGACTAGGCTGGTTTGAAATCTTGATCATCTGGGATTGCAGGTGTTAGCCACAGGCGTTCGTTGATACTGCCTTTTGAAAAATCGTTTCTGCTAATATGAGGATCTAAACTCACAGTTTCTACTCTTTCTGCTTTTTCACTCATAGCTGACACTCTACAGTTGAGCTCTACTTGCACTTCTAGTATTTTTTGGGGGGGTTGGGTATTTGGAAATAAGAGTCGTTACAGGTTTGTCTGCCTGAGCTGGCTCTTAACCAGAATTCTCAGATTGCAGCTTCCTGAGTAGCTAGGATTAGAAATATACCTCACCAGTGTGTGGGTGGCAATGCCTTCTTAAAAATCCTCATTCCCCAGGTGTTATCATTCTCTGTCAAACTTCCCTCCGTTCATGGCTGCTTCTTTGGACAATTCCAAGGGAGAACTTATGACTAAAATGTAGTTGAAATAGTCCACAAATATAATGGTTTGGAATTTGTTACTACGTTGTACAGTCTTCAAGGACAAATGATGACTTTGACCATTCAAGATTTTTGTCAATTCTTTAAGTGAAAAAAAAAAAAGTGGTGGTAGAACCAAAGTTTGAGGAAAGAGTTTCACAGAATGCTTCACCAACTTGGATAGTATTTCTGGCCCCAGCAAAGGTCACACTAGCTGCTACAACAAGCATGTCTCCTACTATAAATAAGCCATAGAATAATAGAAATCTATTTTCTGCTCCAAAGCTATGCAAGTCTCTTTCTGAGGGTCTGTGAAGACACAGGCAACTTATATCAAGGAGCTAATCATTTATTCCCCTTTCTTTCTGGAAAATGGTTGAGGCAAGTGGTCATGTGACTCACACAACACTAGTAGGATGTGACGTAAGAGATCTTCCGTCCAAAACTCCCAAGACAATCCATCTTCTTTACCACTGTTATGCAAAGGGTACGATATCCTTGGCAATACTGAGACCATTAGATCCACAGAATATAGGAATAAGAGCCTCTGAGCCACTTTTTGGGGGAGAATCATCCAGTGATTAGAAGCACCCATTTCTACACCGTTCCTTAGGAAAAACAGACCTCCATGTCTATGGAGCAGGAAGTAGATGTCTCTTTTTACAGGGTTCTTATTCTTGGAAAAGAAAGCTATGAATTGTATTGTTCCTTAGGACAATTAGCATTACGTTTGCTAGTCCATTCTTCTCCCCCCAAAACTGCATGAATGTAACGCGACACACTTGAAATGGTTCCAGAAGCTCCGTGTTAAGTGCTTGCTTTGCACATGTAGGGCCCTGGTTAAGCCCCTAGCATTGCTAAATAAATAAATATTAAACAAATAGACACCACTTCAAACCAGTCAGTAGATACAGAATAGAAATCTATGTAAGAGGCTGAGACTACACCATGTGACCTGGGCAGTATTTCTGGCTCAGTTGGAGTTTATTGTTGGATCTGATAGGATTTACTTTTCTTACTACTTCTTCTCCCCCCACCCTCTTCCTGTTTTATTCTTGTGCTGTCTAGTAAGGCTGTCATCATATACAGAAACCGTATAAATTATCTCTGGACATATATTTGTGTGTCAATTTGTTCTGCTAAATTTAAATTCACACATTCTCACAGTTCATTTTTCAGAAAGCTGTCTTTTGACCTATGTCTTAAAGACAGGCAGGCATCTTGATTTATACCACCGATTTCAATGCTTATGTGAAGTCAGACAGAAGAAAATCAACTCAGGAATGGGGCTATGTCCCCTGCACGAACACTGAGACAGAGAATCACTCAAATGATGCCACACCACTGTAGCTTTTTAATTCTCTCAGCCTGCTCATTTTTCTTGCTTGCAGAATATGTGGATGGAATCTCAAAGAACAAAGGGCCAGGGAAGATGGACATTTTAATATTTGTACTCTGACAATAAAGTGTGTTTTCAGATTCTTCACTACATGGCATTATCAGAAATCATGACAAGGAGAAAAGATTACAGAAGTAAAAAGCTTTTCCCCTCTGCTTTACTTGATAGAATCTCCTCTGCATTACTCTATTTCTACCTCTTCCTCTGTTCCCCTGCTAATTCACTGTGTGCTACTATAAGTCAATAAGCTGCACCAAATAGTAGGAAATGAGATGCCCTGAGATCTACTGTAACATAAAACAATTAAAGAGAATAAATAGGAACTGTTAGATAGATAGGGGTAAATAATGACAGATGTAAGAGATGGCAGAAAACATGAGGCCTGTGATGGCACTTCTTGTTCCCAGAGTGCCTTGCTCATGTGCTTCTTCTTCCCATAATGCACTGGGTTCCTACTCAAAAATCCTGTCTGTGTGAAATAATGCCTTGAGCATGATCAGGCATGGCCAATCAAATCCACTTCCATACTCACAATACAAGTAAGTCTAATCTAATTGATGACTGGTTCCCTGAGCCAGAGAACCAGTGAAAAAGTTGGGCAGATATACAGGATCAGGCCATTGGTACAAAGCCCTCAAAAGGACAGACACCTAGGAGAAGAGATAGAACTTCCCCAAGAATTCCCAGGTTGGGGGCCTCTCTCTAGAGGGAGTCTCTACTATCACTTGAGTAAATTGGCTGTGTCACTACACTCCATTCATGACGCCTATGCCTTTTAATTATTCATCTGGTGGTGAAATGGACTCTGATCTCTAGATAGTGTCACACAATGCGGGCCCATGTTTTGGTGCCAAAGTCAAAACAAGTACAGCCAGGAAAGGAGAACAGAAAAAAGATTCCTTTTCTGCAGTGGATAAGGAGAGCAGGGAAGTTAGTTCCAAACCAAGGCTTTCCCCAAATGGTGCCCCCAGAGAAAGATGAAAGTTGATGTGCTGGGTGTAGGTGATAAAGTACAAGTTTTAGGTTTGTTAAAAGGCAGTATGTCCTCAGCAGAAGTTGAGTGGGGTTATGGGAAATAAACGAATAAAGAATCCAGGGTATTCAAGGTAAAGTGCATCAAGTAAGACAGTGTGGGTGAACATTATTAATGGGAACAGAAACCATTTTGGTGACAAGAATGTAGTCTGTTTCATGAAGTTTTAAGTACTGAACTCTACTCATCTTGGCATTTGTGGATTTTGTTTTTTCCTCAATGGCAGTTCCTTGGAACCACGAACCCACAGTGACAAAGGGTCTATTATACTGTGTTCTTGCTAACTGTACCATACCATGCATGGCAGTGGTACAATACCAGCCACATTTCTCCATCTGCAATTTAAAAGCTTTGCAATAGCTGCATTATGCTGCTCTTTTCCAAAGACCCAGCAACGACCAACCAATAATCAGATGATCAATTTATTCAAGGAATAAGGAGTTTGCGCTTTAGGAGGTAATAAAAAGGAATTGTGACTCTTACTTTACAAGATTATTATGTTTTAATCTGCAGTGGTTTCCTTTTGAAATAATAAGCAAAATACTTGAAGTCTTTTCTTTGTTAATTCAAATTATCCATCCCCCCAAAATTGATTGCATAATTCAATTTGGTCAAATATTTTTATTGATTTAGATTTCATATTCAGATATTGCAAGCCCCCTAGTTTATATAGAAATGTGCTGTAGAAAGAACACTGATCTGAAGGTCATAGAAAACCTAACATACTTGATTATGAAAAGCTTTGAACTGCCAGAGTTTTGTATTAAAATGGAACAATTTTCTTCTTAGGGAAGATATATTTTATAAATTGGATTTTGAACAATACAAATTAATCACCACCAGAAAAGTACAGCGTTTTAGGCATGAGTAAGGAAAATGGAAATTATTTAATGGAATATTTCATCTACACAATTTTTCAAGAGGATTGGTTTGGGAAACAAGGATGCTAGATGAGTTTTCTAGTGTTTCTGAAAGTAATCACCATAAGCTTAGTAGCTCTAAACAACACAGATTCATCTTAACACTTGGGAGAAGGCAAGTCCAAATGGTTTCCCTTAGCTAAAATCAGAGCTGCTTTCCTTTTGGAAATTCTCCAGGGAAGAATTTGTTTGTTCTATGATTCTGGCATTTTCTTTTGACCAAAAAATATGTCAGATTCCTCTGAGTCATTTTGGGCTGTGCCAGACCTTGGAGAGATCTGCACTTGTTAGATTCCGCTTATACAACAACCACGATCCATCAATTTAACGACAGTGTTGTTCCCTGCTATAGGATCAGTCAGCTTATTACCAAGTTCTACACTCCCATTATGGTTGCTAGAATCCCCTTATTCTTTCTGGGTCCTCATCATAATTTCCATCCTGCACTTACCCTCACTCTGCTCCTTAGGAATCCGTCCTTATTTGTTCTTGGCAGAGTCAGAGCTGGGTCCAGTCAGAGACTTCCATTAGAGTTTTCTCTATGCTCACTGTCATAGTCCCTCCCCTCCCCAAAATCTGGTTTTCCATCATCATCAAGGCTCACATCATTTCTTCCATTAAGAATTTCCTTGTCTTTGATACCATCTCAGGTTTCCAGATTCTAGAAATTTCTACTATACTTACTTGGCTTTGTCTCCTTTCTCTATTTTTTTTTTAAGTCAACACACTCAAGTGTCTCCCAATTTTTGTCTCTTCTGTCTCCCTGAATTACTTTAGGTCTGCTCTGGGTCTTTTAGATTCACCCTAGTAATTCATGGATAATTTCAGTCATCTTAAGGAGCATCAATTCCACCTACAAGCTCAGCTCTCTTTGCCATTTAACTCAGCTACTCACAGGACCAGGTTAGATTAACATGTGCACATGGGAGGGCACCAAAAATTGAAATGCCAATTCTGCTACTAGGGCATAAAAGTTAGTTCTAACTGAAGACAACAGAATAGCTTATGCAAAACTAGCTCTCTGTCCTCCTGGATTATTTAAGCAAGGCTATACATTTGTAAGGCATCACCACCCAATGTGTTTTCTATCCCTCCCTCCCTCCCTCCCTCCCTCCCTCCCTCCCTCCCTCCTTCCCTCCCCCCCCTCCTTCCCTCCCTCTCTCTCTCTCTCCCATGAAAGAAGTTAATCACTGGACACAACTCTAAATCCTTATCAGCCTGGCAACACACCAGAAGTTTAAGCATTTATACAAACCACCTTCCTAATTGTCCTTTACCACCTCCTCTGGAAGTTCACCTCCTCTGGAAGTTCAGAACACCTTTCTTTTGTTTCGTCACCTCATCAACAGGATTATTCTGTTGCTAAGGTGCTATGCCAGCCAGTTCTAAACACCTTTCACTGTTACTGAGGAGTCCCCTTATTCACAATGCATGGATTAACAACAAACTTCTATTTAATTTTCCCTTGTGAATCAGTCCTTTTTTTGGACCGGCTACATTTACAGGGCTCCAGGCCAATGAACATTAGACTAGTAGAGGAAAAAGTCAATGCTTTTGTCCCCTACAATGCACACAGGAGCTCTTTATTCTGCAGATACCTTCCATTTAAGATAGAGTAGGTTGTTTCTAACTGGTGTTGGGAAGGACCCATTGACTCAGTGAGCGTTCATTAAACAAATACTCTGTTCTAGGCTTTGAACAAGTCTGAGATTTAGAAAGCTGAATGAGAAAGATGCAACTACCTGCCCCTAGTGAGTTCCTCTCACAAAAAGAGAATGGGCAAGAAGAAGAGCTCAGCAGCACATCCAAAGGCATCTGAGCATCCCTGGAACTCTCCAGAGAGAACCTGCACTTGTTTGATGTAAATTTTGTTGCCCCACTGCTCCCTGAATGGGGTTTAGTACATGAATAAGAACACAGATCTGAAAGCTGACAGGAAACACTCCCCATTTTCTGTCTCACAAAGCCTGAGGAACAGCTTGACTAAACATCAAGAAATTTCTCAAGAAGGCAAATTAAAACACAGGTAAGTCATTTGCAGCGATGTCTTGGGGTTCTGTCTGTTAGAACACCCTGTGCAGAGAGGAGCAATTGCCTCTCTAGGCTCCTGATAATATCTCAGAGTTGGACAACATTTACATGGCACGAGCACCTCCCTAATGCATTCTTCCCCGTTGCATTAGGCTTGGGATGCCATCACGGACATAGAATTTGGCACTGGTTTTCCCCCCTTCCCCATCCAATTTCAAATAACCAAATACAAATATATCCAATATATCAGATAACAAGGGAAGTGGGGACCAAGACATGAGAAAGGGTATCAAGGTATGTGAATTGGTGCACCTTCTATCTGGCAAATATAATGTGACCCTTCTATTAATTACAATAAAAATATATGGGTAAAAAAGAATTTGGCAGTGGTATAGATTCCCATCAGCACCCTGTCTTCCAGCTGCCATTGGAAAGAGGAAGTACCACTACTTGTCAGTCAGTGATTGGTGATGGAAAGGAGAAAGACAATAGGGCATTAGTGGCTCATGCTTTTAATACTGGCTACTCAAGAGACGGAGATCTGACGACCAAGGTGGAAAGACAACCCAGGCAGAACATTTTCTGAGACTTTTGTGTTCAATCAACCAGCAAAAAGAAAAAAGAAAGGCCAGAAATGGAGGTGTGCTTTAAGCCACAGTACTGGCACACACACACACACACACACACACACACACACACACACACACACACACACACACGACCATCAGAAGAGGGAGCAAAGAGAGAAGAAAAGGCAAAGAAAAGGACTGAGTCCAGTGCAGAATCACTTTTCTTTTTAACCACTCTCCTTTTCTATGTGTTCCTGGCACCGTGACTCAAACTCCTTACCTTTCCCTAAAAACTTTCAGCTCCCTGCTGCCCTTTTCTCTCATATCTTTCCTGTCAGCTATTTGGAAGGAGAAAAACTATCTGGAAGCAAAAGATAAAAACCCTTTCATTAAAAAAAGCGATCAAATTTCTGTCTGATTGGGGGTCATCAAGGGGCTGCCTGGCCTCTTATCTCAGGCCACTATAGCCCAGCAGGGATGTTCAAATCTCCTGGCCTCTCTCAGTGTGACCCCTGATCAAAGGTCTCCCATTTTCTCACTTTTTTTTAAAATCCATCACAGCATTCTATCCTGTTACCCTTTCCAACACAGCCAGAGAGAAAGTAAAAGCTTCAAGTGGGTCTTATAGCTATGGCTGAACTTTATAGACAAGAGGTGGGAGAACCTGTAAGCTACATGGCTGCCTTCCAAATGAAAGCTTAGCCAATGGAGAAATGTGAAAGAGTATTTGCTAGCTTCTGGTGAGTTACGGTGTTACCCAGATCAAGTGGTATTTATTGAACATCTTATCAACCACTGTGATATTTTTGGACCTGGATTGTGCTCTCCCAGAAAGGTATTTAAATGCAGAGGCAAATTTTCAGAACCACGGTGGTAAATGTAATAGCTAATCTGTTAAGCACTGGTAGAAAAATTCTCAGTTAGCTCTTGGTGGGAGCTCTCTGTTACTCACAAACCCTGTTTCCTTTAAAACAATGTGAAAAGCAAACTCTTCACAACATCCATCTTAATGTTTGTTCCCAGTATTAGTGCTCATTTTAAGATCTTATCTCCTTTATTATCTGTCTAGTGGCCTGTAATCAAATCTAATCAGACATTTCTAAGAAAATCAGGGTAAAATGAACAACATAGCCCTGTCAATACATGGATGTATCTCTATTTATCAAAAATCAAATCAAATCCCAGTAATGTTTCTTCTCTCCATCTTCTTGATTCCTTTCCCCCTCTACCTCTTCCACTTTCTTCATCCTCTTCCTCCAATTCCCCACTTTCCTCTTTCATTTTTTTCCTTTTCTTCTCCTCCTCCTCCATCTCCTTCTCTCTCTTCTACTTCTCCTTCACTTTCTCCTCTGTTCTCCCCTTCTTCCCCCTCTTCCTCCTCCTTTTCTTTCTCTTCATCCTCCTATAATTCTCTTCCTCATTCTTTTAGGAGTTCCTTTTTTCATTCGAAAAGTCAAAATTACATAAAGTCATTCAAAGAATGTTCACTTTCTTTTTTTTGTTTTTTTTTCATATATTTTTATTGTAATTAATAGAAGGGTAACATGATATTTGCCAGATAGAAGGTGCATTAATTCCCATACATTGATACCCTTTCACATGTCTTGGTCCCCATTTCCCTCCCCCTCATCCCCACTCCTCATCTTGTTTTTCCCCGTTCCCTATCCAATCTCAAATAAACAAATACAAATATATCCGATATATCAGGTAACAAAGTGAGATACTGTAACAATATGAGATAACCAAGGGACAGCAAAAGAGATGAGAGATAACACAGTACATTAAGGACAACAATCACTCATTATATGGCTTATGTTTCTATATCCTAGAGGTCCTTTCATTTAGCGTCCTAGTATATGGTCTTTTGTATCTAGGTTTTGCTCTATTGCAAATCTCTGCTAGGAGAGCCCAAGGTTTCTACTGATTATGACAAATGAGGGAAACCATTGAGCCTATGTTCCTTTGAGTCTGGCTTACTTCACTTAATATGATTTTTTCTAAGTCTTCCCATTTCCTAACAAATGGGGCAATGTCATTCTTTCTGACAGTAGCATAGAATTCCATTGTGTACAAATACCACATCTTGTTGATCCACTCATCAACTGAGGGACATAGCAAAGATATGGAACCAACCCAGAATGTTCACTTTCAAATGTACATTTGGGATGTATTACCACTGTCTACCACCACTTGTCTGAAAAAATACTTGGGTACCTGGACAAGCTAACATTTTCACTGCTGATTCCTTCCTTTCAGTAACTTCCACTGATGAAGGCCACAAATAACATAACTACGATCACTGCATGGCACGGTACTTGGGTTTTTGTGGACATTGTGAATCTATAGTGTTTGCACTTTTCAATTAAAGCAACTTCCAACTTCCAGCAAAAGTCTTATGTTGAATAGGAATTCCAACATCATAGGGTCTAAGCCAATGAAATAGTATTTCTGTTTGATATTGGAATGTAATTCCCAAACAGAAAAGCAGGTCTTTAGACCTGACAAGAACTGTTTATTTTTAATGTTATTGTTGTACAAAGGAGTCACCCTTTAACAAAGCAGTTTATGAATATATCTTAATCAGTGTCTCCACTTTCAATATTCTCGTCCATTCCCCCCTCACCTCTTTCCTCTTCACTCTTCCTAACGTTATAGCACATACATTAGATTTTTGACTGCATTCTTCTCCAATCCAGATAACTGAGATAGATTTGCAAAGGAGAATACACAACTTTCAATGGCCAGGAAGATTTCAACTTCTATTTACTTATCAAATTTTGTGATGTTGAGAATCAAATTCAGGGCACTGCATGGTAGGTAAGTTATAAGCCTCTGAGCTATACATTCAGTCTTGGGTGAATCAATGATTCTTGAACTCACCAGAAATGCAGATGAAAAGCAAAACGGTGCTATGGCACAGGAGCTATGGCACAGGAGCTAACATGTTTCTGTTCTCCATCTCATTTGTCGTCAGCACTGAACATGGTGTGACTAATGACAGGAAAGAATGCAATTGACAAGATCTTTACCTCACGGAGTCTGTAGTTTAGATGACCGAACTGTCTCGACACCACTCTAGTAAGTGCTTCTAAAGAGCAAGAAGTAGATGGTGTGAATTCTCCAACATTCACAAGGAATGACTGTGAGTCGGGTGAAAATTCTCTCAACTTCAACTCCTCGGTATGCCAAATCGGAGAATTCCCTTTCACTTCCTGATAGGATAGAATGACGAAGTGTGCCGACCCTTGTGAACTATTTACTCTGTGTGACTGGTACAGGGTAGAATTCATACATGATTGATATGGAGAGATTAATTCATATACTAGTACTATAAATGTCACAGGTTATGAATTTCTGGTTCATATGTTGTACCCTGGCCATACCAATTGAATTTTAAATCCATATTAACACACATAATTTTCTCCATAATGAAATGACGAATGTACAATAACACTGCCTTTCCTATTACATTCATATGCCAAGTTGAACATGTTGCAGAACAGAAGGCAGTTGAAGACCAAGTGCCTTATCACCTTAACTTACTAAGCAAGGAGGGCCCCAAGCAAGTACAGGCCAGTCCATCTCCCGGGTTGCTCCTGAAGTCCTTTGTCTCAGGATCTGTTTCTTGGGAAACTTACATCGAGACCATAATCCTGTTTCTCTTTTTTACTTAATTTTTCACATTCTATATTGCTGAAAGGAATATGAATTCATGGCACAACAGAAACCATTCTACATGAATGACTCATTAATTATAACTAATATTACTAGGAATTTACTTAATGTGGGACACAATTCTCAGAACCTTCAATTATCAGTCTTGTGAGGAAGCTTCCAAGAATGAAATTAAAGGTTAGTACATTGTCTTCCAACTGTCTCAATTCAACACTTAGTACTTCCGCTAGGGGACAGTTTCCCTACAGCCAATGAGGAAAATTCCATTTTATTCTCATTTTCTAATCCAGGTCACTGAATGATGTTTCATCCATGTTATGTTGTCTTCACTGTAAGAAGACTCACCAATCCAAATGTATTAATTCTTATACCTTGTGAGGGTTTTCAAAACTCAGAGATGAGCCAATTAAAAATTAAATTTGCTTTGTAACTGGGAATCTTTATTATGCCAAAAGACATAGGAACTTCTTTTCATGGCAGTGTGTGTGCATACACTCGCATACTTCCTTGTATGTGATGTAACATTCAGCAAACACTGGAAGTGTCAGACACCAATAGACAGATTCTTTGCTTCGCAAATTAACCTAATGGCTCAGTAAAAATAAATCAGTGGTCTTTATTTTGTTTACAACTTTAAGGAACGTGTGTCTCCATGTTTGTGCATATGCAATTTTATTTTTTAATTGGAGAGTCTCAGTTCCAGTAAGCATTACTCTGAGGACCAGAGAGGAGATTAGAATCCATGAATGGGAAAAGAAAATTAGATTAGCACATGGGAAATTCTTTAACTTTAAGGCATAAGAAACCCTACTGCTACAATTAAAAAAAAGAAACCTGTGGCTTAAAATGCATGTCTGAACAGATTATGAGCAAATCAGAGACATCTGTGTTATGTAACAAAAGAAAAACTTTACTTTTCATTGTATACTCCATCATTTATGGAAATAGCATTCTTTTGACTTATTTTCTAGTTGGTTGTGATGATTTACTTTATTTCAGGTGTCTCTGAAAACGCGGACTAATCCAACTGTCTAAGTACATCATGTATACTGTGGATTTGGTAGAATATTACTTGAGAATGCTCAGTCTAATACTTGCTTTCTCTAGTAACCTGACACTGAACCACACACTCCAAGTGATGCTACCTCTCCTTCGTGGTCTTGTCTGCTTGGCTTCAAATTCATATTTACAGTGGCTATGTTAAGTCTCAAATTCTGAGTCATTAGATGTTGAGGCTACTTTTGCAACATTTGTTTTTTGATATTCAGGTTCATTGCCTATCCTGGCCCTTGGATTTTTTTTTTACTATCTTGGCAACACTCTCATAAATCATTACAGTTATTGGAAAAAATATTCTGATATATTTGATTATGTGTGAAAAACATTGAAGGTTTTTTTTTCTTTTAGTCTCATCAAATTATTTAACCAAATTCAAATAATTCACTATTATATATCACGATAAAGGGAAGAAATATAATTTTGGGTACATTTATAACTGTTGGCTCTTGCAATCATGGGAAGTCTAGAATGGCAGATTCTGGATCTGCTTAGACATCCACGACTAATGAGGAAGTAAGCCACTGGTGGAAGAAGAAAAGACAAACAAGACTGGGGACAGAGTGAATTGCTGGAACATTTCTGCTCATTCACTCCATGAACACCAAGTGAGTGACCCCACGGCTCTTAACAGACTCATTAGCCTTCTGAATCCTAAAGAACAAGTCAAGAAGGAAGGAATGAGACAGCAAATATCATCAGTAACCAAGCGAAGCTGTGCCTCTGTGCAGTTTCAACTCCTGTAACTTCCCACAGATAGAGAAAACCCGGAGGGTTCTACCATCGATGCTGTGGGGATTTCTTCCATGCTGCTTAATTCCTCTTCCCATCATCATCTGATTTAAGACTTAATCTACTTCATAAACTAAGCTTTCACCAGCTATGAGACATGCTGCCTAATGTGGTTTTTCATGCTTACAAAGATTTGAAGGAAAAATTATCCTTGAAAAAGGCAAGAAATAAAAATCTTGAGGTGATGAAAAGAAGTATTTATTTAGAAGGTTTTCTGTTTTGTGATAAGACATCATCACTAATATGTAGGTTTGTACATGAAAAAAATAAACATGGAGTAAGTACCCTCAGGCATGGGAACTGATATATTATTGTATCTATTGCTTCACTGCAATACTTTTTTCCAAAAGATAGCTTATGCAATAAGAAAAATGGGCAATTTCTATATTTTCATTGTAATATTTATAATTATGTACCTTACATTTTAGATGCTCCATATTTAATGTTTAAAATTGCAATGTCACTACCTATAGACAACGTAAGTTTGCATGCCTAATATATCATGAAACTGAATGTAAAATGTACCTTTGGTGTCCGTAGAAAAGTTCCTCATTTTTCCAGCATGTATCAGTTACGGCTTGCTTAGGTTACTGCATAATTGGGATGTCCAAACATTTGATGACTATCAACAGATTTTGCCAACCAATTAAACTAACAAATTAAATAAGAGCAGAATGATATGGAAGCTTTATCATTTTATTAGTCATTGGAAACAACACAGACCTGAGAAAATCATAAAAATTTAAGCTGTTCTAATAATTTTAGCTCTTCATTTGATTATAAATACATAGGTAGACTTCAAGGATTAATATTATGGAAATAAT